>NW_028276104.1:0-57357 GCF_052056855.1 Sturnus vulgaris | reverse complement strand
TGTGTGCGATACTTCCCTCCGGGTCTTCGGGCCTTGCGAAGCTCCGTGTACTGCGAGCGCTGCTACTCGCAGCTCAGAAGGACCGTGGAGCTAGCGGCGAATTCTGAGAGCTCTTCGCTGCACTGCGCCGCTCGCAAGCGGCTTCGTTCTTCGCCTTCTGCCGTCCGGCGACAGCTGAACTCCGGCGGTCAGTTGCAGCTCTGCCCAACAGCGTGTTCTCAGTTCTGCGGGCAAGCACGCCCTCTTGCCTTGGCCCCGGGAGCAAAGTCCCGAGCGAGGCACTCGACTCAGTGCAATGCACCCGGAAGGACGCTCTCGCTCGTCTTTCAAGGAGCGATTCCTAACAGCACAAGCAGCAGAGGCACAAACTGCATGACGAGAAGGGACAACGTAGAACACGTCTCTGTCCTGGCACATTTTCGTGTGCGATACTTCCCTCCGGGTCTTCGGGCCTTGCGAAGCTCCGTGTACTGCGAGCGCTGCTACTCGCAGCTCAGAAGGACCGTGGAGCTAGCGGCGAATTCTGAGAGCTCTTCGCTGCACTGCGCCGCTCGCAAGCGGCTTCGTTCTTCGCCTTCTGCCGTCCGGCGACAGCTGAACTCCGGCGGTCAGTTGCAGCTCTGCCCAACAGCGTGTTCTCAGTTCTGCGGGCAAGCACGCCCTCTTGCCTTGGCCCCGAGAGCAAAGTCCCGAGCGAGCACTCGACTCAGTGCAATGCACCCGGAAGGACGCTCTCGCTCGTCTTTCAAGGAGCGATTCCTAACAGCACAAGCAGCAGAGGCAAAAACTGCATGACGAGAAGGGACAACGTAGAACACGTCTCTGTCCTGGCACATTTTCGTGTGCGATACTTCCCTCCGGGTCTTCGGGCCTTGCGAAGCTCCGTGTACTGCGAGCGCTGCTACTCGCAGCTGAGAAGGACCGTGGAGCTAGCGGCGAATTCGGAGAGCTCTTCGCTGCACTGCGCCGCTCGCAAGCGGCTTCGTTCTTCGCCTTCTGCCGTCGGCGACAGCTGAACTCCGGCGGTCAGTTGCAGCTCTGCCCAACAGCGTGTTCTCAGTTCTGCGGGCAAGCACGCCCTCTTGCCTTGGCCCCGAGAGCAAAGTCCCGAGCGAGCACTCGACTCAGTGCAATGCACCCGGAAGGACGCTCTCGCTCGTCTTTCAAGGAGCGATTCCTAACAGCAGAAGCAGCAGAGGCACAAACTGCATGACGAGAAGGGACAACGTAGAACACGTCTCTGTCCTGGCACATTTTCGTGTGCGATACTTCCCTCCGGGTCTTCGGGCCTTGCGAAGCTCCGTGTACTGCGAGCGCTGCTACTCGCAGCTGAGAAGGGACCGTGGAGCTAGCGGCGAATTCGGAGAGCTCTTCGCTGCACTGCGCCGCTCGCAAGCGGCTTCGTTCTTCGCCTTCTGCCGTCCGGCGACAGCTGAACTCCGGCGGTCAGTTGCAGCTCTGCCCAACAGCGTGTTCTCAGTTCTGCGGGCAAGCACGCCCTCTTGCCTTGGCCCCGAGAGCAAAGTCCCGAGCGAGCACTCGACTCAGTGCAATGCACCCGGAAGGACGCTCTCGCTCGTCTTTCAAGGAGCGATTCCTAACAGCACAAGCAGCAGAGGCACAAACTGCATGACGAGAAGGGACAACGTAGAACACGTCTCTGTCCTGGCACATTTTCGTGTGCGAAACTTCCCTCCGGGTCTTCGGGCCTTGCGAAGCTCCGTGTACTGCGAGCGCTGCTACTCGCAGCTCAGAAGGACCGTGGAGCTAGCGGCGAATTCGGAGAGCTCTTCGCTGCACTGCGCCGCTCGCAAGCGGCTTCGTTCTTCGCCTTCTGCCGTCCGGCGACAGCTGAACTCCGGCGGTCAGTTGCAGCTCTGCCCAACAGCGTGTTCTCAGTTCTGCGGGCAAGCACGCCCTCTTGCCTTGGCCCCGAGAGCAAAGTCCCGAGCGAGCACTCGACTCAGTGCAATGCACCCGGAAGGACGCTCTCGCTCGTCTTTCAAGGAGCGATTCCTAACAGCACAAGCAGCAGAGGCACAAACTGCATGACGAGAAGGGACAACGTAGAACACGTCTCTGTCCTGGCACATTTTCGTGTGCGAAACTTCCCTCCGGGTCTTCGGGCCTTGCGAAGCTCCGTGTACTGCGAGCGCTGCTACTCGCAGCTCAGAAGGACCGTGGAGCTAGCGGCGAATTCGGAGAGCTCTTCGCTGCACTGCGCCGCTCGCAAGCGGCTTCGTTCTTCGCCTTCTGCCGTCCGGCGACAGCTGAACTCCGGCGGTCAGTTGCAGCTCTGCCCAACAGCGTGTTCTCAGTTCTGCGGGCAAGCACGCCCTCTTGCCTTGGCCCCGAGAGCAAAGTCCCGAGCGAGCACTCGACTCAGTGCAATGCACCCGGAAGGACGCTCTCGCTCGTCTTTCAAGGAGCGATTCCTAACAGCACAAGCAGCAGAGGCACAAACTGCATGACGAGAAGGGACAACGTAGAACACGTCTCTGTCCTGGCACATTTTCGTGTGCGAAACTTCCCTCCGGGTCTTCGGGCCTTGCGAAGCTCCGTGTACTGCGAGCGCTGCTACTCGCAGCTGAGAAGGACCGTGGAGCTAGCGGCGAATTCGGAGAGCTCTTCGCTGCACTGCGCCGCTCGCAAGCGGCTTCGTTCTTCGCCTTCTGCCGTCCGGCGACAGCTGAACTCCGGCGGTCAGTTGCAGCTCTGCCCAACAGCGTGTTCTCAGTTCTGCGGGCAAGCACGCCCTCTTGCCTTGGCCCCGAGAGCAAAGTCCCGAGCGAGCACTCGACTCAGTGCAATGCACCCGGAAGGACGCTCTCGCTCGTCTTTCAAGGAGCGATTCCTAACAGCAGAAGCAGCAGAGGCACAAACTGCATGACGAGAAGGGACAACGTAGAACACGTCTCTGTCCTGGCACATTTTCGTGTGCGATACTTCCCTCCGGGTCTTCGGGCCTTGCGAAGCTCCGTGTACTGCGAGCGCTGCTACTCGCAGCTGAGAAGGACCGTGGAGCTAGCGGCGAATTCGGAGAGCTCTTCGCTGCACTGCGCCGCTCGCAAGCGGCTTCGTTCTTCGCCTTCTGCCGTCCGGCGACAGCTGAACTCCGGCGGTCAGTTGCAGCTCTGCCCAACAGCGTGTTCTCAGTTCTGCGGGCAAGCACGCCCTCTTGCCTTGGCCCCGAGAGCAAAGTCCCCGAGCGAGCACTCGACTCAGTGCAATGCACCCGGAAGGACGCTCTCGCTCGTCTTTCAAGGAGCGATTCCTAACAGCACAAGCAGCAGAGGCACAAACTGCATGACGAGAAGGGACAACGTAGAACACGTCTCTGTCCTGGCACATTTCCGTGTGCATACTTCCCTCCGGGTCTTCGGGCCTTGCGAAGCTCCGTGTACTGCGAGCGCTGCTACTCGCAGCTGAGAAGGACCGTGGAGCTAGCGGCGAATTCGGAGAGCTCTTCGCTGCACTGCGCCGCTCGCAAGCGGCTTCGTTCTTCGCCTTCTGCCGTCCGGCGACAGCTGAACTCCGGCGGTCAGTTGCAGCTCTGCCCAACAGCGTGTTCTCAGTTCTGCGGGCAAGCACGCCCTCTTGCCTTGGCCCCGAGAGCAAAGTCCCGAGCGAGCACTCGACTCAGTGCAATGCACCCGGAAGGACGCTCTCGCTCGTCTTTCAAGGAGCGATTCCTAACAGCACAAGCAGCAGAGGCACAAACTGCATGACGAGAAGGACAACGTAGAACACGTCTCTGTCCTGGCACATTTCGTGTGCCATACTTCCCTCCGGGTCTTCGGGCCTTGCGAAGCTCCGTGTACTGCGAGCGCTGCTACTCGCAGCTGAGAAGGACCGTGGAGCTAGCGGCGAATTCGGAGAGCTCTTCGCTGCACTGCGCCGCTCGCAAGCGGCTTCGTTCTTCGCCTTCTGCCGTCCGGCGACAGCTGAACTCCGGCGGTCAGTTGCAGCTCTGCCCAACAGCGTGTTCTCAGTTCTGCGGGCAAGCACGCCCTCTTGCCTTGGCCCCGAGAGCAAAGTCCCGAGCGAGCACTCGACTCAGTGCAATGCACCCGGAAGGACGCTCTCGCTCGTCTTTCAAGGAGCGATTCCTAACAGCACAAGCAGCAGAGGCACAAACTGCATGACGAGAAGGGACAACGTAGAACACGTCTCTGTCCTGGCACATTTCCGTGTGCGATACTTCCCTCCGGGTCTTCGGGCCTTGCGAAGCTCCGTGTACTGCGAGCGCTGCTACTCGCAGCTGAGAAGGACCGTGGAGCTAGCGGCGAATTCGGAGAGCTCTTCGCTGCACTGCGCCGCTCGCAAGCGGCTTCGTTCTTCGCCTTCTGCCGTCCGGCGACAGCTGAACTCCGGCGGTCAGTTGCAGCTCTGCCAACAGCGTGTTCTCAGTTCTGCGGGCAAGCACGCCCTCTTGCCTTGGCCCCGAGAGCAAAGTCCCGAGCGAGCACTCGACTCAGTGCAATGCACCCGGAAGGACGCTCTCGCTCGTCTTTCAAGGAGCGATTCCTAACAGCACAAGCAGCAGAGGCACAAACTGCATGACGAGAAGGGACAACGTAGAACACGTCTCTGTCCTGGCACATTTCCGTGTGCCATACTTCCCTCCGGGTCTTCGGGCCTTGCGAAGCTCCGTGTACTGCGAGCGCTGCTACTCGCAGCTGAGAAGGACCGTGGAGCTAGCGGCGAATTCGGAGAGCTCTTCGCTGCACTGCGCCGCTCGCAAGCGGCTTCGTTCTTCGCCTTCTGCCGTCCGGCGACAGCTGAACTCCGGCGGTCAGTTGCAGCTCTGCCCAACAGCGTGTTCTCAGTTCTGCGGGGCAAGCACGCCCTCTTGCCTTGGCCCCGAGAGCAAAGTCCCGAGCGAGCACTCGACTCAGTGCAATGCACCCGGAAGGACGCTCTCGCTCGTCTTTCAAGGAGCGATTCCTAACAGCACAAGCAGCAGAGGCACAAACTGCATGACGAGAAGGGACAACGTAGAACACGTCTCTGTCCTGGCACATTTTCGTGTGCGATACTTCCCTCCGGGTCTTCGGGCCTTGCGAAGCTCCGTGTACTGCGAGCGCTGCTACTCGCAGTTGAGAAGGACCGTGGAGCTAGCGGCGAATTCGGAGAGCTCTTCGCTGCACTGCGCCGCTCGCAAGCGGCTTCGTTCTTCGCCTTCTGCCGTCCGGCGAGAAGCTGAACTCCGGCGGTCAGTTGCAGCTCTGCCCAACAGCGTGTTCTCAGTTCTGCGGGCAAGCACGCCCTCTTGCCTTGGCCCCGAGAGCAAAGTCCCGAGCGAGCACTCGACTCAGTGCAATGCACCCGGAAGGACGCTCTCGCTCGTCTTTCAAGGAGCGATTCCTAACAGCACAAGCAGCAGAGGCACAAACTGCATGACGAGAAGGGACAACGTAGAACACGTCTCTGTCCTGGCACATTTCCGTGTGCCATACTTCCCTCCGGGTCTTCGGGCCTTGCGAAGCTCCGTGTACTGCGAGCGCTGCTACTCGCAGCTCAGAAGGACCGTGGAGCTAGCGGCGAATTCGGAGAGCTCTTCGCTGCACTGCGCCGCTCGCAAGCGGCTTCGTTCTTCGCCTTCTGCCGTCCGGCGACAGCTGAACTCCGGCGGTCAGTTGCAGCTCTGCCCAACAGCGTGTTCTCAGTTCTGCGGGCAAGCACGCCCTCTTGCCTTGGCCCCGGGAGCAAAGTCCCGAGCGAGCACTCGACTCAGTGCAATGCACCCGGAAGGACGCTCTCGCTCGTCTTTCAAGGAGCGATTCCTAACAGCACAAGCAGCAGAGGCACAAACTGCATGACGAGAAGGGACAACGTAGAACACGTCTCTGTCCCTGGCACATTTTCGTGTGCGAAACTTCCCTCCGGGTCTTCGGGCCTTGCGAAGCTCCGTGTACTGCGAGCGCTGCTACTCGCAGCTGAGAAGGACCGTGGAGCTAGCGGCGAATTCGGAGAGCTCTTCGCTGCACTGCGCCGCTCGCAAGCGGCTTCGTTCTTCGCCTTCTGCCGTCCGGCGAGAGCTGAACTCCGGCGGTCAGTTGCAGCTCTGCCCAACAGCGTGTTCTCAGTTCTGCGGGCAAGCACGCCCTCTTGCCTTGGCCCCGGGAGCAAAGTCCCGAGCGAGCACTCGACTCAGTGCAATGCACCCGGAAGGACGCTCTCGCTCGTCTTTCAAGGAGCGATTCCTAACAGCACAAGCAGCAGAGGCACAAACTGCATGACGAGAAGGGACAACGTAGAACACGTCTCTGTCCTGGCACATTTTCGTGTGCGAAACTTCCCTCCGGGTCTTCGGGCCTTGCGAAGCTCCGTGTACTGCGAGCGCTGCTACTCGCAGCTGAGAAGGACCGTGGAGCTAGCGGCGAATTCGGAGAGCTCTTCGCTGCACTGCGCCGCTCGCAAGCGGCTTCGTTCTTCGCCTTCTGCCGTCCGGCGAGAGCTGAACTCCGGCGGTCAGTTGCAGCTCTGCCCAACAGCGTGTTCTCAGTTCTGCGGGCAAGCACGCCCTCTTGCCTTGGCCCCGAGAGCAAAGTCCCGAGCGAGCACTCGACTCAGTGCAATGCACCCGGAAGGACGCTCTCGCTCGTCTTTCAAGGAGCGATTCCTAACAGCACAAGCAGCAGAGGCACAAACTGCATGACGAGAAGGGACAACGTAGAACACGTCTCTGTCCTGGCACATTTCCGTGTGCCATACTTCCCTCCGGGTCTTCGGGCCTTGCGAAGCTCCGTGTACTGCGAGCGCTGCTACTCGCAGCTGAGAAGGACCGTGGAGCTAGCGGCGAATTCGGAGAGCTCTTCGCTGCACTGCGCCGCTCGCAAGCGGCTTCGTTCTTCGCCTTCTGCCGTCCGGCGACAGCTGAACTCCGGCGGTCAGTTGCAGCTCTGCCCAACAGCGTGTTCTCAGTTCTGCGGGCAAGCACGCCCTCTTGCCTTGGCCCCGAGAGCAAAGTCCCGAGCGAGCACTCGACTCAGTGCAATGCACCCGGAAGGACGCTCTCGCTCGTCTTTCAAGGAGCGATTCCTAACAGCACAAGCAGCAGAGGCACAAACTGCATGACGAGAAGGGACAACGTAGAACACGTCTCTGTCCTGGCACATTTTCGTGTGCGATACTTCCCTCCGGGTCTTCGGGCCTTGCGAAGCTCCGTGTACTGCGAGCGCTGCTTACTCGCAGCTGAGAAGGACCGTGGAGCTAGCGGCGAATTCGGGAGAGCTCTTCGCTGCACTGCGCCGCTCGCAAGCGGCTTCGTTCTTCGCCTTCTGCCGTCCGGCGACAGCTGAACTCCGGCGGTCAGTTGCAGCTCTGCCCAACAGCGTGTTCTCAGTTCTGCGGGCAAGCACGCCCTCTTGCCTTGGCCCCGGGAGCAAAGTCCCGAGCGAGCACTCGACTCAGTGCAATGCACCCGGAAGGACGCTCTCGCTCGTCTTTCAAGGAGCGATTCCTAACAGCACAAGCAGCAGAGGCACAAACTGCATGACGAGAAGGGACAACGTAGAACACGTCTCTGTCCTGGCACATTTTCGTGTGCGATACTTCCCTCCGGGTCTTCGGGCCTTGCGAAGCTCCGTGTACTGCGAGCGCTGCTACTCGCAGCTGAGAAGGACCGTGGAGCTAGCGGCGAATTCGGAGAGCTCTTCGCTGCACTGCGCCGCTCGCAAGCGGCTTCGTTCTTCGCCTTCTGCCGTCCGGCGACAGCTGAACTCCGGCGGTCAGTTGCAGCTCTGCCCAACAGCGTGTTCTCAGTTCTGCGGGCAAGCACGCCCTCTTGCCTTGGCCCCGGGAGCAAAGTCCCGAGCGAGCACTCGACTCAGTGCAATGCACCCGGAAGGACGCTCTCGCTCGTCTTTCAAGGAGCGATTCCTAACAGCACAAGCAGCAGAGGCACAAACTGCATGACGAGAAGGGACAACGTAGAACACGTCTCTGTCCTGGCACATTTCCGTGTGCCATACTTCCCTCCGGGTCTTCGGGCCTTGCGAAGCTCCGTGTACTGCGAGCGCTGCTACTCGCAGCTGAGAAGGACCGTGGAGCTAGCGGCGAATTCGGAGAGCTCTTCGCTGCACTGCGCCGCTCGCAAGCGGCTTCGTTCTTCGCCTTCTGCCGTCCGGCGACAGCTGAACTCCGGCGGTCAGTTGCAGCTCTGCCCAACAGCGTGTTCTCAGTTCTGCGGGCAAGCACGCCCTCTTGCCTTGGCCCCGGGAGCAAAGTCCCGAGCGAGCACTCGACTCAGTGCAATGCACCCGGAAGGACGCTCTCGCTCGTCTTTCAAGGAGCGATTCCTAACAGCACAAGCAGCAGAGGCACAAACTGCATGACGAGAAGGGACAACGTAGAACACGTCTCTGTCCTGGCACATTTTCGTGTGCGATACTTCCCTCCGGGTCTTCGGGCCTTGCGAAGCTCCGTGTACTGCGAGCGCTGCTACTCGCAGCTGAGAAGGACCGTGGAGCTAGCGGCGAATTCGGAGAGCTCTTCGCTGCACTGCGCCGCTCGCAAGCGGCTTCGTTCTTCGCCTTCTGCCGTCCGGCGACAGCTGAACTCCGGCGGTCAGTTGCAGCTCTGCCCAACAGCGTGTTCTCAGTTCTGCGGGCAAGCACGCCCTCTTGCCTTGGCCCCGGGAGCAAAGTCCCGAGCGAGCACTCGACTCAGTGCAATGCACCCGGAAGGACGCTCTCGCTCGTCTTTCAAGGAGCGATTCCTAACAGCACAAGCAGCAGAGGCACAAACTGCATGACGAGAAGGGACAACGTAGAACACGTCTCTGTCCTGGCACATTTTCGTGTGCGAAACTTCCCTCCGGGTCTTCGGGCCTTGCGAAGCTCCGTGTACTGCGAGCGCTGCTACTCGCAGCTGAGAAGGACCGTGGAGCTAGCGGCGAATTCGGAGAGCTCTTCGCTGCACTGCGCCGCTCGCAAGCGGCTTCGTTCTTCGCCTTCTGCCGTCCGGCGACAGCTGAACTCCGGCGGTCAGTTGCAGCTCTGCCCAACAGCGTGT
This sequence comes from Sturnus vulgaris, assembly GCF_052056855.1. Taxonomy (NCBI): domain Eukaryota; kingdom Metazoa; phylum Chordata; class Aves; order Passeriformes; family Sturnidae; genus Sturnus; species Sturnus vulgaris. The sequence continues at coordinate 48,339 of NW_028276104.1, read as the reverse complement.
TCTCAGTTCTGCGGGCAAGCACGCCCTCTTGCCTTGGCCCCGGGAGCAAAGTCCCGAGCGAGCACTCGACTCAGTGCAATGCACCCGGAAGGACGCTCTCGCTCGTCTTTCAAGGAGCGATTCCTAACAGCACAAGCAGCAGAGGCACAAACTGCATGACGAGAAGGGACAACGTAGAACACGTCTCTGTCCTGGCACATTTTCGTGTGCGAAACTTCCCTCCGGGTCTTCGGGCCTTGCGAAGCTCCGTGTACTGCGAGCGCTGCTACTCGCAGCTGAGAAGGACCGTGGAGCTAGCGGCGAATTCGGAGAGCTCTTCGCTGCACTGCGCCGCTCGCAAGCGGCTTCGTTCTTCGCCTTCTGCCGTCCGGCGAGAGCTGAACTCCGGCGGTCAGTTGCAGCTCTGCCCAACAGCGTGTTCTCAGTTCTGCGGGCAAGCACGCCCTCTTGCCTTGGCCCCGGGAGCAAAGTCCCGAGCGAGCACTCGACTCAGTGCAATGCACCCGGAAGGACGCTCTCGCTCGTCTTTCAAGGAGCGATTCCTAACAGCACAAGCAGCAGAGGCACAAACTGCATGACGAGAAGGGACAACGTAGAACACGTCTCTGTCCTGGCACATTTCCGTGTGCGAAACTTCCCTCCGGGTCTTCGGGCCTTGCGAAGCTCCGTGTACTGCGAGCGCTGCTACTCGCAGCTGAGAAGGACCGTGGAGCTAGCGGCGAATTCGGAGAGCTCTTCGCTGCACTGCGCCGCTCGCAAGCGGCTTCGTTCTTCGCCTTCTGCCGTCCGGCGAGAGCTGAACTCCGGCGGTCAGTTGCAGCTCTGCCCAACAGCGTGTTCTCAGTTCTGCGGGCAAGCACGCCCTCTTGCCTTGGCCCCGGGAGCAAAGTCCCGAGCGAGCACTCGACTCAGTGCAATGCACCCGGAAGGACGCTCTCGCTCGTCTTTCAAGGAGCGATTCCTAACAGCACAAGCAGCAGAGGCACAAACTGCATGACGAGAAGGGACAACGTAGAACACGTCTCTGTCCTGGCACATTTTCGTGTGCGATACTTCCCTCCGGGTCTTCGGCCTTGCGAAGCTCCGTGTACTGCGAGCGCTGCTACTCGCAGCTGAGAAGGACCGTGGAGCTAGCGGCGAATTCGGAGAGCTCTTCGCTGCACTGCGCCGCTCGCAAGCGGCTTCGTTCTTCGCCTTCTGCCGTCCGGCGACAGCTGAACTCCGGCGGTCAGTTGCAGCTCTGCCCAACAGCGTGTTCTCAGTTCTGCGGGCAAGCACGCCCTCTTGCCTTGGCCCCGAGAGCAAAGTCCGAGCGAGCACTCGACTCAGTGCAATGCACCCGGAAGGACGCTCTCGCTCGTCTTTCAAGGAGCGATTCCTAACAGCACAAGCAGCAGAGGCACAAACTGCATGACGAGAAGGGACAACGTAGAACACGTCTCTGTCCTGGCACATTTTCGTGTGCGATACTTCCCTCCGGGTCTTCGGGCCTTGCGAAGCTCCGTGTACTGCGAGCGCTGCTACTCGCAGCTCAGAAGGACCGTGGAGCTAGCGGCGAATTCGGAGAGCTCTTCGCTGCACTGCGCCGCTCGCAAGCGGCTTCGTTCTTCGCCTTCTGCCGTCCGGCGACAGCTGAACTCCGGCGGTCAGTTGCAGCTCTGCCCAACAGCGTGTTCTCAGTTCTGCGGGCAAGCACGCCCTCTTGCCTTGGCCCCGAGAGCAAAGTCCCGAGCGAGCACTCGACTCAGTGCAATGCACCCGGAAGGACGCTCTCGCTCGTCTTTCAAGGAGCGATTCCTAACAGCACAAGCAGCAGAGGCACAAACTGCATGACGAGAAGGGACAACGTAGAACACGTCTCTGTCCTGGCACATTTTCGTGTGCGATACTTCCCTCCGGTCTTCGGGCCTTGCGAAGCTCCGTGTACTGCGAGCGCTGCTACTCGCAGCTGAGAAGGACCGTGGAGCTAGCGGCGAATTCGGAGAGCTCTTCGCTGCACTGCGCCGCTCGCAAGCGGCTTCGTTCTTCGCCTTCTGCCGTCCGGCGACAGCTGAACTCCGGCGGTCAGTTGCAGCTCTGCCCAACAGCGTGTTCTCAGTTCTGCGGGCAAGCACGCCCTCTTGCCTTGGCCCGAGAGCAAAGTCCCGAGCGAGCACTCGACTCAGTGCAATGCACCCGGAAGGACGCTCTCGCTCGTCTTTCAAGAGCGATTCCTAACAGCACAAGCAGCAGAGGCACAAACTGCATGACGAGAAGGGACTACGTAGAACACGTCTCTGTCCTGGCACATTTTCGTGTGCGATACTTCCCTCCGGGTCTTCGGGCCTTGCGAAGCTCCGTGTACTGCGAGCGCTGCTACTCGCAGCTCAGAAGGACCGTGGAGCTAGCGGCGAATTCGGAGAGCTCTTCGCTGCACTGCGCCGCTCGCAAGCGGCTTCGTTCTTCGCCTTCTGCCGTCCGGCGACAGCTGAACTCCGGCGGGTCAGTTGCAGCTCTGCCCAACAGCGTGTTCTCAGTTCTGCGGGCAAGCACGCCCTCTTGCCTTGGCCCCGAGAGCAAAGTCCCGAGCGAGCACTCGACTCAGTGCAATGCACCCGGAAGGACGCTCTCGCTCGTCTTTCAAGGAGCGATTCCTAACAGCACAAGCAGCAGAGGCACAAACTGCATGACGAGAAGGGACAACGTAGAACACGTCTCTGTCCTGGCACATTTCCGTGTGCCATACTTCCCTCCGGGTCTTCGGGCCTTGCGAAGCTCCGTGTACTGCGAGCGCTGCTACTCGCAGCTGAGAAGGACCGTGGAGCTAGCGGCGAATTCGGAGAGCTCTTCGCTGCACTGCGCCGCTCGCAAAGCGGCTTCGTTCTTCGCCTTCTGCCGTCCGGCGACAGCTGAACTCCGGCGGTCAGTTGCAGCTCTGCCCAACAGCGTGTTCTCAGTTCTGCGGGCAAGCACGCCTCTTGCCTTGGCCCCGGGAGCAAAGTCCCGAGCGAGCACTCGACTCAGTGCAATGCACCCGGAAGGACGCTCTCGCTCGTCTTTCAAGGAGCGATTCCTAACAGCACAAGCAGCAGAGGCACAAACTGCATGACGAGAAGGGACAACGTAGAACACGTCTCTGTCCTGGCACATTTTCGTGTGCCATACTTCCCTCCGGGTCTTCGGGCCTTGCGAAGCTCCGTGTACTGCGAGCGCTGCTACTCGCAGCTGAGAAGGACCGTGGAGCTAGCGGCGAATTCGGAGAGCTCTTCGCTGCACTGCGCCGCTCGCAAGCGGCTTCGTTCTTCGCCTTCTGCCGTCCGGCGACAGCTGAACTCCGGCGGTCAGTTGCAGCTCTGCCCAACAGCGTGTTCTCAGTTCTGCGGGCAAGCACGCCCTCTTGCCTTGGCCCCGGGAGCAAAGTCCCGAGCGAGCACTCGACTCAGTGCAATGCACCCGGAAGGACGCTCTCGCTCGTCTTTCAAGGAGCGATTCCTACAGCAGAAGCAGCAGAGGCACAAACTGCATGACGAGAAGGGACAACGTAGAACACGTCTCTGTCCTGGCACATTTTCGTGTGCGATACTTCCCTCGGGTCTTCGGGCCTTGCGAAGCTCCGTGTACTGCGAGCGCTGCTACTCGCAGCTGAGAAGGACCGTGGAGCTAGCGGCGAATTCTGAGAGCTCTTCGCTGCACTGCGCCGCTCGCAAGCGGCTTCGTTCTTCGCCTTCTGCCGTCCGGCGAGAGCTGAACTCCGGCGGTCAGTTGCAGCTCTGCCCAACAGCGTGTTCTCAGTTCTGCGGGGCAAGCACGCCCTCTTGCCTTGGCCCCGGGAGCAAAGTCCCGAGCGAGCACTCGACTCAGTGCAATGCACCCGAAGGACGCTCTCGCTCGTCTTTCAAGGAGCGATTCCTAACAGCACAAGCAGCAGAGGCACAAACTGCATGACGAGAAGGGACAACGTAGAACACGTCTCTGTCCTGGCACATTTTCGTGTGCCATACTTCCCTCCGGGTCTTCGGGCCTTGCGAAGCTCCGTGTACTGCGAGCGCTGCTACTCGCAGCTCAGAAGGACCGTGGAGCTAGCGGCGAATTCGGAGAGCTCTTCGCTGCACTGCGCCGCTCGCAAGCGGCTTCGTTCTTCGCCTTCTGCCGTCCGGCGACAGCTGAACTCCGGCGGTCAGTTGCAGCTCTGCCCAACAGCGTGTTCTCAGTTCTGCGGGCAAGCACGCCCTCTTGCCTTGGCCCCGGGAGCAAAGTCCCGAGCGAGCACTCGACTCAGTGCAATGCACCCGGAAGGACGCTCTCGCTCGTCTTTCAAGAGCGATTCCTAACAGCAGAAGCAGCAGAGGCACAAACTGCATGACGAGAAGGGACAACGTAGAACACGTCTCTGTCCTGGCACATTTTCGTGTGCGATACTTCCCTCCGGGTCTTCGGGCCTTGCGAAGCTCCGTGTACTGCGAGCGCTGCTACTCGCAGCTGAGAAGGACCGTGGAGCTAGCGGCGAATTCTGAGAGCTCTTCGCTGCACTGCGCCGCTCGCAAGCGGCTTCGTTCTTCGCCTTCTGCCGTCCGGCGAGAGCTGAACTCCGGCGGTCAGTTGCAGCTCTGCCCAACAGCGTGTTCTCAGTTCTGCGGGCAAGCACGCCTCTTGCCTTGGCCCCGGGAGCAAAGTCCCGAGCGAGCACTCGACTCAGTGCAATGCACCCGGAAGGACGCTCTCGCTCGTCTTTCAAGGAGCGATTCCTAACAGCACAAGCAGCAGAGGCACAAACTGCATGACGAGAAGGGACAACGTAGAACACGTCTCTGTCCTGGCACATTTTCGTGTGCGATACTTCCCTCCGGGTCTTCGGGCCTTGCGAAGCTCCGTGTACTGCGAGCGCTGCTACTCGCAGCTGAGAAGGACCGTGGAGCTAGCGGCGAATTCGGAGAGCTCTTCGCTGCACTGCGCCGCTCGCAAGCGGCTTCGTTCTTCGCCTTCTGCCGTCCGGCGACAGCTGAACTCCGGCGGTCAGTTGCAGCTCTGCCCAACAGCGTGTTCTCAGTTCTGCGGGCAAGCACGCCCTCTTGCCTTGGCCCCGGGAGCAAAGTCCCGAGCGAGCACTCGACTCAGTGCAATGCACCCGGAAGGACGCTCTCGCTCGTCTTTCAAGGAGCGATTCCTAACAGCACAAGCAGCAGAGGCACAAACTGCATGACGAGAAGGGACAACGTAGAACACGTCCTCTGTCCTGGCACATTTTCGTGTGCGATACTTCCCTCCGGGTCTTCGGGCCTTGCGAAGCTCCGTGTACTGCGAGCGCTGCTACTCGCAGCTCAGAAGGACCGTGGAGCTAGCGGCGAATTCGGAGAGCTCTTCGCTGCACTGCGCCGCTCGCAAGCGGCTTCGTTCTTCGCCTTCTGCCGTCCGGCGACAGCTGAACTCCGGCGGTCAGTTGCAGCTCTGCCCAACAGCGTGTTCTCAGTTCTGCGGGCAAGCACGCCCTCTTGCCTTGGCCCCGGGAGCAAAGTCCCGAGCGAGCACTCGACTCAGTGCAATGCACCCGGAAGACGCTCTCGCTCGTCTTTCAAGGAGCGATTCCTAACAGCACAAGCAGCAGAGGCACAAACTGCATGACGAGAAGGGACAACGTAGAACACGTCTCTGTCCTGGCACATTTTCGTGTGCGATACTTCCCTCCGGGTCTTCGGGCCTTGCGAAGCTCCGTGTACTGCGAGCGCTGCTACTCGCAGCTCAGAAGGACCGTGGAGCTAGCGGCGAATTCGGAGAGCTCTTCGCTGCACTGCGCCGCTCGCAAGCGGCTTCGTTCTTCGCCTTCTGCCGTCCGGCGACAGCTGAACTCCGGCGGTCAGTTGCAGCTCTGCCCAACAGCGTGTTCTCAGTTCTGCGGGCAAGCACGCCCTCTTGCCTTGGCCCCGAGAGCAAAGTCCCGAGCGAAGCACTCGACTCAGTGCAATGCACCCGGAAGGACGCTCTCGCTCGTCTTTCAAGGAGCGATTCCTAACAGCACAAGCAGCAGAGGCACAAACTGCATGACGAGAAGGGACAACGTAGAACACGTCTCTGTCCTGGCACATTTTCGTGTGCGATACTTCCCTCCGGGTCTTCGGGCCTTGCGAAGCTCCGTGTTACTGCGAGCGCTGCTACTCGCAGCTGAGAAGGACCGTGGAGCTAGCGGCGAATTCGGAGAGCTCTTCGCTGCACTGCGCCGCTCGCAAGCGGCTTCGTTCTTCGCCTTCTGCCGTCCGGCGACAGCTGAACTCCGGCGGTCAGTTGCAGCTCTGCCCAACAGCGTGTTCTCAGTTCTGCGGGCAAGCACGCCCTCTTGCCTTGGCCCCGAGAGCAAAGTCCCGAGCGAGCACTCGACTCAGTGCAATGCACCCGGAAGGACGCTCTCGCTCGTCTTTCAAGGAGCGATTCCTAACAGCACAAGCAGCAGAGGCACAAACTGCATGACGAGAAGGGACAACGTAGAACACGTCTCTGTCCTGGCACATTTCGTGTGCGATACTTCCCTCCGGGTCTTCGGGCCTTGCGAAGCTCCGTGTACTGCGAGCGCTGCTACTCGCAGCTGAGAAGGACCGTGGAGCTAGCGGCGAATTCGGAGAGCTCTTCGCTGCACTGCGCCGCTCGCAAGCGGCTTCGTTCTTCGCCTTCTGCCGTCCGGCGACAGCTGAACTCCGGCGGTCAGTTGCAGCTCTGCCCAACAGCGTGTTCTCAGTTCTGCGGGCAAGCACGCCCTCTTGCCTTGGCCCCGAGAGCAAAGTCCCGAGCGAGCACTCGACTCAGTGCAATGCACCCGGAAGGACGCTCTCGCTCGTCTTTCAAGGAGCGATTCCTAACAGCACAAGCAGCAGAGGCACAAACTGCATGACGAGAAGGGACAACGTAGAACACGTCTCTGTCCTGGCACATTTCCGTGTGCGATACTTCCCTCCGGGTCTTCGGGCCTTGCGAAGCTCCGTGTACTGCGAGCGCTGCTACTCGCAGCTGAGAAGGACCGTGGAGCTAGCGGCGAATTCGGAGAGCTCTTCGCTGCACTGCGCCGCTCGCAAGCGGCTTCGTTCTTCGCCTTCTGCCGTCCGGCGACAGCTGAACTCCGGCGGTCAGTTGCAGCTCTGCCCAACAGCGTGTTCTCAGTTCTGCGGGCAAGCACGCCCTCTTGCCTTGGCCCCGAGAGCAAAGTCCCGAGCGAGCACTCGACTCAGTGCAATGCACCCGGAAGGACGCTCTCGCTCGTCTTTCAAGGAGCGATTCCTAACAGCACAAGCAGCAGAGGCACAAACTGCATGACGAGAAGGGACAACGTAGAACACGTCTCTGTCCTGGCACATTTCCGTGTGCCATACTTCCCTCCGGGTCTTCGGGCCTTGCGAAGCTCCGTGTACTGCGAGCGCTGCTACTCGCAGCTGAGAAGGACCGTGGAGCTAGCGGCGAATTCGGAGAGCTCTTCGCTGCACTGCGCCGCTCGCAAGCGGCTTCGTTCTTCGCCTTCTGCCGTCCGGCGACAGCTGAACTCCGGCGGTCAGTTGCAGCTCTGCCCAACAGCGTGTTCTCAGTTCTGCGGGCAAGCACGCCCTCTTGCCTTGGCCCCGAGAGCAAAGTCCCGAGCGAGCACTCGACTCAGTGCAATGCACCCGGAAGGACGCTCTCGCTCGTCTTTCAAGGAGCGATTCCTAACAGCACAAGCAGCAGAGGCACAAACTGCATGACGAGAAGGGACAACGTAGAACACGTCTCTGTCCTGGCACATTTCCGTGTGCCATACTTCCCTCCGGGTCTTCGGGCCTTGCGAAGCTCCGTGTACTGCGAGCGCTGCTACTCGCAGCTGAGAAGGACCGTGGAGCTAGCGGCGAATTCGGAGAGCTCTTCGCTGCACTGCGCCGCTCGCAAGCGGCTTCGTTCTTCGCCTTCTGCCGTCCGGCGACAGCTGAACTCCGGCGGTCAGTTGCAGCTCTGCCCAACAGCGTGTTCTCAGTTCTGCGGGCAAGCACGCCCTCTTGCCTTGGCCCCGAGAGCAAAGTCCCGAGCGAGCACTCGACTCAGTGCAATGCACCCGGAAGGACGCTCTCGCTCGTCTTTCAAGGAGCGATTACTAACAGCACAAGCAGCAGAGGCACAAACTGCATGACGAGAAGGGACAACGTAGAACACGTCTCTGTCCTGGCACATTTCCGTGTGCCATACTTCCCTCCGGGTCTTCGGGCCTTGCGAAGCTCCGTGTACTGCGAGCGCTGCTACTCGCAGCTGAGAAGGACCGTGGAGCTAGCGGCGAATTCGGAGAGCTCTTCGCTGCACTGCGCCGCTCGCAAGCGGCTTCGTTCTTCGCCTTCTGCCGTCCGGCGACAGCTGAACTCCGGCGGTCAGTTGCAGCTCTGCCCAACAGCGTGTTCTCAGTTCTGCGGGCAAGCACGCCCTCTTGCCTTGGCCCCGAGAGCAAAGTCCCGAGCGAGCACTCGACTCAGTGCAATGCACCCGGAAGGACGCTCTCGCTCGTCTTTCAAGGAGCGATTCCTAACAGCACAAGCAGCAGAGGCAAAAACTGCATGACGAGAAGGGACAACGTAGAACACGTCTCTGTCCTGGCACATTTTCGTGTGCCATACTTCCCTCCGGGTCTTCGGGCCTTGCGAAGCTCCGTGTACTGCGAGCGCTGCTACTCGCAGCTCAGAAGGACCGTGGAGCTAGCGGCGAATTCGGAGAGCTCTTCGCTGCACTGCGCCGCTCGCAAGCGGCTTCGTTCTTCGCCTTCTGCCGTCCGGCGACAGCTGAACTCCGGCGGTCAGTTGCAGCTCTGCCCAACAGCGTGTTCTCAGTTCTGCGGGCAAGCACGCCCTCTTGCCTTGGCCCCGAGAGCAAAGTCCCGAGCGAGCACTCGACTCAGTGCAATGCACCCGGAAGGACGCTCTCGCTCGTCTTTCAAGGAGCGATTCCTAACAGCACAAGCAGCAGAGGCAAAAACTGCATGACGAGAAGGGACAACGTAGAACACGTCTCTGTCCTGGCACATTTTCGTGTGCCATACTTCCCTCCGGGTCTTCGGGCCTTGCGAAGCTCCGTGTACTGCGAGCGCTGCTACTCGCAGCTGAGAAGGACCGTGGAGCTAGCGGCGAATTCGGAGAGCTCTTCGCTGCACTGCGCCGCTCGCAAGCGGCTTCGTTCTTCGCCTTCTGCCGTCCGGCGACAGCTGAACTCCGGCGGTCAGTTGCAGCTCTGCCCAACAGCGTGTTCTCAGTTCTGCGGGCAAGCACGCCCTCTTGCCTTGGCCCCGAGAGCAAAGTCCCGAGCGAGCACTCGACTCAGTGCAATGCACCCGGAAGGACGCTCTCGCTCGTCTTTCAAGGAGCGATTCCTAACAGCACAAGCAGCAGAGGCACAAACTGCATGACGAGAAGGGACAACGTAGAACACGTCTCTGTCCTGGCACATTTTCGTGTGCGATACTTCCCTCCGGGTCTTCGGGCCTTGCGAAGCTCCGTGTACTGCGAGCGCTGCTACTCGCAGCTGAGAAGGACCGTGGAGCTAGCGGCGAATTCGGAGAGCTCTTCGCTGCACTGCGCCGCTCGCAAGCGGCTTCGTTCTTCGCCTTCTGCCGTCCGGCGACAGCTGAACTCCGGCGGTCAGTTGCAGCTCTGCCCAACAGCGTGTTCTCAGTTCTGCGGGCAAGCACGCCCTCTTGCCTTGGCCCCGAGAGCAAAGTCCCGAGCGAGCACTCGACTCAGTGCAATGCACCCGGAAGGACGCTCTCGCTCGTCTTTCAAGGAGCGATTCCTAACAGCACAAGCAGCAGAGGCACAAACTGCATGACGAGAAGGGACAACGTAGAACACGTCTCTGTCCTGGCACATTTTCGTGTGCGATACTTCCCTCCGGGTCTTCGGGCCTTGCGAAGCTCCGTGTACTGCGAGCGCTGCTACTCGCAGCTGAGAAGGACCGTGGAGCTAGCGGCGAATTCGGAGAGCTCTTCGCTGCACTGCGCCGCTCGCAAGCGGCTTCGTTCTTCGCCTTCTGCCGTCCGGCGACAGCTGAACTCCGGCGGTCAGTTGCAGCTCTGCCCAACAGCGTGTTCTCAGTTCTGCGGGCAAGCACGCCCTCTTGCCTTGGCCCCGAGAGCAAAGTCCCGAGCGAGCACTCGACTCAGTGCAATGCACCCGGAAGGACGCTCTCGCTCGTCTTTCAAGGAGCGATTCCTAACAGCACAAGCAGCAGAGGCACAAACTGCATGACGAGAAGGGACAACGTAGAACACGTCTCTGTCCTGGCACATTTCCGTGTGCGATACTTCCCTCCGGGTCTTCGGGCCTTGCGAAGCTCCGTGTACTGCGAGCGCTGCTACTCGCAGCTGAGAAGGACCGTGGAGCTAGCGGCGAATTCGGAGAGCTCTTCGCTGCACTGCGCCGCTCGCAAGCGGCTTCGTTCTTCGCCTTCTGCCGTCCGGCGACAGCTGAACTCCGGCGGTCAGTTGCAGCTCTGCCCAACAGCGTGTTCTCAGTTCTGCGGGCAAGCACGCCCTCTTGCCTTGGCCCCGAGAGCAAAGTCCCGAGCGAGCACTCGACTCAGTGCAATGCACCCGGAAGGACGCTCTCGCTCGTCTTTCAAGGAGCGATTCCTAACAGCACAAGCAGCAGAGGCACAAACTGCATGACGAGAAGGGACAACGTAGAACACGTCTCTGTCCTGGCACATTTCCGTGTGCCATACTTCCCTCCGGGTCTTCGGGCCTTGCGAAGCTCCGTGTACTGCGAGCGCTGCTACTCGCAGCTGAGAAGGACCGTGGAGCTAGCGGCGAATTCGGAGAGCTCTTCGCTGCACTGCGCCGCTCGCAAGCGGCTTCGTTCTTCGCCTTCTGCCGTCCGGCGACAGCTGAACTCCGGCGGTCAGTTGCAGCTCTGCCCAACAGCGTGTTCTCAGTTCTGCGGGCAAGCACGCCCTCTTGCCTTGGCCCCGAGAGCAAAGTCCCGAGCGAGCACTCGACTCAGTGCAATGCACCCGGAAGGACGCTCTCGCTCGTCTTTCAAGGAGCGATTCCTAACAGCACAAGCAGCAGAGGCACAAACTGCATGACGAGAAGGGACAACGTAGAACACGTCTCTGTCCTGGCACATTTCCGTGTGCCATACTTCCCTCCGGGTCTTCGGGCCTTGCGAAGCTCCGTGTACTGCGAGCGCTGCTACTCGCAGCTGAGAAGGACCGTGGAGCTAGCGGCGAATTCGGAGAGCTCTTCGCTGCACTGCGCCGCTCGCAAGCGGCTTCGTTCTTCGCCTTCTGCCGTCCGGCGACAGCTGAACTCCGGCGGTCAGTTGCAGCTCTGCCCAACAGCGTGTTCTCAGTTCTGCGGGCAAGCACGCCCTCTTGCCTTGGCCCCGAGAGCAAAGTCCCGAGCGAGCACTCGACTCAGTGCAATGCACCCGGAAGGACGCTCTCGCTCGTCTTTCAAGGAGCGATTCCTAACAGCACAAGCAGCAGAGGCACAAACTGCATGACGAGAAGGGACAACGTAGAACACGTCTCTGTCCTGGCACATTTCCGTGTGCCATACTTCCCTCCGGGTCTTCGGGCCTTGCGAAGCTCCGTGTACTGCGAGCGCTGCTACTCGCAGCTGAGAAGGACCGTGGAGCTAGCGGCGAATTCGGAGAGCTCTTCGCTGCACTGCGCCGCTCGCAAGCGGCTTCGTTCTTCGCCTTCTGCCGTCCGGCGACAGCTGAACTCCGGCGGTCAGTTGCAGCTCTGCCCAACAGCGTGTTCTCAGTTCTGCGGGCAAGCACGCCCTCTTGCCTTGGCCCCGAGAGCAAAGTCCCGAGCGAGCACTCGACTCAGTGCAATGCACCCGGAAGGACGCTCTCGCTCGTCTTTCAAGGAGCGATTCCTAACAGCACAAGCAGCAGAGGCACAAACTGCATGACGAGAAGGGACAACGTAGAACACGTCTCTGTCCTGGCACATTTCCGTGTGCCATACTTCCCTCCGGGTCTTCGGGCCTTGCGAAGCTCCGTGTACTGCGAGCGCTGCTACTCGCAGCTGAGAAGGACCGTGGAGCTAGCGGCGAATTCGGAGAGCTCTTCGCTGCACTGCGCCGCTCGCAAGCGGCTTCGTTCTTCGCCTTCTGCCGTCCGGCGACAGCTGAACTCCGGCGGTCAGTTGCAGCTCTGCCCAACAGCGTGTTCTCAGTTCTGCGGGCAAGCACGCCCTCTTGCCTTGGCCCCGAGAGCAAAGTCCCGAGCGAGCACTCGACTCAGTGCAATGCACCCGGAAGGACGCTCTCGCTCGTCTTTCAAGGAGCGATTCCTAACAGCACAAGCAGCAGAGGCACAAACTGCATGACGAGAAGGGACAACGTAGAACACGTCTCTGTCCTGGCACATTTCCGTGTGCCATACTTCCCTCCGGGTCTTCGGGCCTTGCGAAGCTCCGTGTACTGCGAGCGCTGCTACTCGCAGCTGAGAAGGACCGTGGAGCTAGCGGCGAATTCGGAGAGCTCTTCGCTGCACTGCGCCGCTCGCAAGCGGCTTCGTTCTTCGCCTTCTGCCGTCCGGCGACAGCTGAACTCCGGCGGTCAGTTGCAGCTCTGCCCAACAGCGTGTTCTCAGTTCTGCGGGCAAGCACGCCCTCTTGCCTTGGCCCCGAGAGCAAAGTCCCGAGCGAGCACTCGACTCAGTGCAATGCACCCGGAAGGACGCTCTCGCTCGTCTTTCAAGGAGCGATTCCTAACAGCACAAGCAGCAGAGGCACAAACTGCATGACGAGAAGGGACAACGTAGAACACGTCTCTGTCCTGGCACATTTCCGTGTGCCATACTTCCCTCCGGGTCTTCGGGCCTTGCGAAGCTCCGTGTACTGCGAGCGCTGCTACTCGCAGCTGAGAAGGACCGTGGAGCTAGCGGCGAATTCGGAGAGCTCTTCGCTGCACTGCGCCGCTCGCAAGCGGCTTCGTTCTTCGCCTTCTGCCGTCCGGCGACAGCTGAACTCCGGCGGTCAGTTGCAGCTCTGCCCAACAGCGTGTTCTCAGTTCTGCGGGCAAGCACGCCCTCTTGCCTTGGCCCCGAGAGCAAAGTCCCGAGCGAGCACTCGACTCAGTGCAATGCACCCGGAAGGACGCTCTCGCTCGTCTTTCAAGGAGCGATTCCTAACAGCACAAGCAGCAGAGGCACAAACTGCATGACGAGAAGGGACAACGTAGAACACGTCTCTGTCCTGGCACATTTTCGTGTGCGATACTTCCCTCCGGGTCTTCGGGCCTTGCGAAGCTCCGTGTACTGCGAGCGCTGCTACTCGCAGCTGAGAAGGACCGTGGAGCTAGCGGCGAATTCGGAGAGCTCTTCGCTGCACTGCGCCGCTCGCAAGCGGCTTCGTTCTTCGCCTTCTGCCGTCCGGCGACAGCTGAACTCCGGCGGTCAGTTGCAGCTCTGCCCAACAGCGTGTTCTCAGTTCTGCGGGCAAGCACGCCCTCTTGCCTTGGCCCCGAGAGCAAAGTCCCGAGCGAGCACTCGACTCAGTGCAATGCACCCGGAAGGACGCTCTCGCTCGTCTTTCAAGGAGCGATTCCTAACAGCACAAGCAGCAGAGGCACAAACTGCATGACGAGAAGGGACAACGTAGAACACGTCTCTGTCCTGGCACATTTCCGTGTGCCATACTTCCCTCCGGGTCTTCGGGCCTTGCGAAGCTCCGTGTACTGCGAGCGCTGCTACTCGCAGCTGAGAAGGACCGTGGAGCTAGCGGCGAATTCGGAGAGCTCTTCGCTGCACTGCGCCGCTCGCAAGCGGCTTCGTTCTTCGCCTTCTGCCGTCCGGCGACAGCTGAACTCCGGCGGTCAGTTGCAGCTCTGCCCAACAGCGTGTTCTCAGTTCTGCGGGCAAGCACGCCCTCTTGCCTTGGCCCCGGGAGCAAAGTCCCGAGCGAGCACTCGACTCAGTGCAATGCACCCGGAAGGACGCTCTCGCTCGTCTTTCAAGGAGCGATTCCTAACAGCACAAGCAGCAGAGGCACAAACTGCATGACGAGAAGGGACAACGTAGAACACGTCTCTGTCCTGGCACATTTCCGTGTGCCATACTTCCCTCCGGGTCTTCGGGCCTTGCGAAGCTCCGTGTACTGCGAGCGCTGCTACTCGCAGCTGAGAAGGACCGTGGAGCTAGCGGCGAATTCGGAGAGCTCTTCGCTGCACTGCGCCGCTCGCAAGCGGCTTCGTTCTTCGCCTTCTGCCGTCCGGCGACAGCTGAACTCCGGCGGTCAGTTGCAGCTCTGCCCAACAGCGTGTTCTCAGTTCTGCGGGCAAGCACGCCCTCTTGCCTTGGCCCCGGGAGCAAAGTCCCGAGCGAGCACTCGACTCAGTGCAATGCACCCGGAAGGACGCTCTCGCTCGTCTTTCAAGGAGCGATTCCTAACAGCACAAGCAGCAGAGGCACAAACTGCATGACGAGAAGGGACAACGTAGAACACGTCTCTGTCCTGGCACATTTCCGTGTGCGATACTTCCCTCCGGGTCTTCGGGCCTTGCGAAGCTCCGTGTACTGCGAGCGCTGCTACTCGCAGCTGAGAAGGACCGTGGAGCTAGCGGCGAATTCGGAGAGCTCTTCGCTGCACTGCGCCGCTCGCAAGCGGCTTCGTTCTTCGCCTTCTGCCGTCCGGCGAGAGCTGAACTCCGGCGGTCAGTTGCAGCTCTGCCCAACAGCGTGTTCTCAGTTCTGCGGGCAAGCACGCCCTCTTGCCTTGGCCCCGAGAGCAAAGTCCCGAGCGAGCACTCGACTCAGTGCAATGCACCCGGAAGGACGCTCTCGCTCGTCTTTCAAGGAGCGATTCCTAACAGCACAAGCAGCAGAGGCACAAACTGCATGACGAGAAGGGACAACGTAGAACACGTCTCTGTCCTGGCACATTTCCGTGTGCCATACTTCCCTCCGGGTCTTCGGGCCTTGCGAAGCTCCGTGTACTGCGAGCGCTGCTACTCGCAGCTGAGAAGGACCGTGGAGCTAGCGGCGAATTCGGAGAGCTCTTCGCTGCACTGCGCCGCTCGCAAGCGGCTTCGTTCTTCGCCTTCTGCCGTCCGGCGACAGCTGAACTCCGGCGGTCAGTTGCAGCTCTGCCCAACAGCGTGTTCTCAGTTCTGCGGGCAAGCACGCCCTCTTGCCTTGGCCCCGGGAGCAAAGTCCCGAGCGAGCACTCGACTCAGTGCAATGCACCCGGAAGGACGCTCTCGCTCGTCTTTCAAGGAGCGATTCCTAACAGCACAAGCAGCAGAGGCACAAACTGCATGACGAGAAGGGACAACGTAGAACACGTCTCTGTCCTGGCACATTTTCGTGTGCGAAACTTCCCTCCGGGTCTTCGGGCCTTGCGAAGCTCCGTGTACTGCGAGCGCTGCTACTCGCAGCTGAGAAGGACCGTGGAGCTAGCGGCGAATTCGGAGAGCTCTTCGCTGCACTGCGCCGCTCGCAAGCGGCTTCGTTCTTCGCCTTCTGCCGTCCGGCGAGAGCTGAACTCCGGCGGTCAGTTGCAGCTCTGCCCAACAGCGTGTTCTCAGTTCTGCGGGCAAGCACGCCCTCTTGCCTTGGCCCCGGGAGCAAAGTCCCGAGCGAGCACTCGACTCAGTGCAATGCACCCGGAAGGACGCTCTCGCTCGTCTTTCAAGGAGCGATTCCTAACAGCACAAGCAGCAGAGGCACAAACTGCATGACGAGAAGGGACAACGTAGAACACGTCTCTGTCCTGGCACATTTTCGTGTGCGAAACTTCCCTCCGGGTCTTCGGGCCTTGCGAAGCTCCGTGTACTGCGAGCGCTGCTACTCGCAGCTGAGAAGGACCGTGGAGCTAGCGGCGAATTCGGAGAGCTCTTCGCTGCACTGCGCCGCTCGCAAGCGGCTTCGTTCTTCGCCTTCTGCCGTCCGGCGACAGCTGAACTCCGGCGGTCAGTTGCAGCTCTGCCCAACAGCGTGTTCTCAGTTCTGCGGGCAAGCACGCCCTCTTGCCTTGGCCCCGAGAGCAAAGTCCCGAGCGAGCACTCGACTCAGTGCAATGCACCCGGAAGGACGCTCTCGCTCGTCTTTCAAGGAGCGATTCCTAACAGCACAAGCAGCAGAGGCACAAACTGCATGACGAGAAGGGACAACGTAGAACACGTCTCTGTCCTGGCACATTTTCGTGTGCGATACTTCCCTCCGGGTCTTCGGGCCTTGCGAAGCTCCGTGTACTGCGAGCGCTGCTACTCGCAGCTGAGAAGGACCGTGGAGCTAGCGGCGAATTCGGAGAGCTCTTCGCTGCACTGCGCCGCTCGCAAGCGGCTTCGTTCTTCGCCTTCTGCCGTCCGGCGAGAGCTGAACTCCGGCGGTCAGTTGCAGCTCTGCCCAACAGCGTGTTCTCAGTTCTGCGGGCAAGCACGCCCTCTTGCCTTGGCCCCGGGAGCAAAGTCCCGAGCGAGCACTCGACTCAGTGCAATGCACCCGGAAGGACGCTCTCGCTCGTCTTTCAAGGAGCGATTCCTAACAGCAGAAGCAGCAGAGGCACAAACTGCATGACGAGAAGGGACAACGTAGAACACGTCTCTGTCCTGGCACATTTTCGTGTGCGATACTTCCCTCCGGGTCTTCGGGCCTTGCGAAGCTCCGTGTACTGCGAGCGCTGCTACTCGCAGCTCAGAAGGACCGTGGAGCTAGCGGCGAATTCGGAGAGCTCTTCGCTGCACTGCGCCGCTCGCAAGCGGCTTCGTTCTTCGCCTTCTGCCGTCCGGCGACAGCTGAACTCCGGCGGTCAGTTGCAGCTCTGCCCAACAGCGTGTTCTCAGTTCTGCGGGCAAGCACGCCCTCTTGCCTTGGCCCCGAGAGCAAAGTCCCGAGCGAGCACTCGACTCAGTGCAATGCACCCGGAAGGACGCTCTCGCTCGTCTTTCAAGGAGCGATTCCTAACAGCACAAGCAGCAGAGGCACAAACTGCATGACGAGAAGGGACAACGTAGAACACGTCTCTGTCCTGGCACATTTCCGTGTGCCATACTTCCCTCCGGGTCTTCGGGCCTTGCGAAGCTCCGTGTACTGCGAGCGCTGCTACTCGCAGCTGAGAAGGACCGTGGAGCTAGCGGCGAATTCTGAGAGCTCTTCGCTGCACTGCGCCGCTCGCAAGCGGCTTCGTTCTTCGCCTTCTGCCGTCCGGCGACAGCTGAACTCCGGCGGTCAGTTGCAGCTCTGCCCAACAGCGTGTTCTCAGTTCTGCGGGCAAGCACGCCCTCTTGCCTTGGCCCCGAGAGCAAAGTCCCGAGCGAGCACTCGACTCAGTGCAATGCACCCGGAAGGACGCTCTCGCTCGTCTTTCAAGGAGCGATTCCTAACAGCACAAGCAGCAGAGGCACAAACTGCATGACGAGAAGGGACAACGTAGAACACGTCTCTGTCCTGGCACATTTCCGTGTGCCATACTTCCCTCCGGGTCTTCGGGCCTTGCGAAGCTCCGTGTACTGCGAGCGCTGCTACTCGCAGCTGAGAAGGACCGTGGAGCTAGCGGCGAATTCGGAGAGCTCTTCGCTGCACTGCGCCGCTCGCAAGCGGCTTCGTTCTTCGCCTTCTGCCGTCCGGCGACAGCTGAACTCCGGCGGTCAGTTGCAGCTCTGCCCAACAGCGTGTTCTCAGTTCTGCGGGCAAGCACGCCCTCTTGCCTTGGCCCCGGGAGCAAAGTCCCGAGCGAGCACTCGACTCAGTGCAATGCACCCGGAAGGACGCTCTCGCTCGTCTTTCAAGGAGCGATTCCTAACAGCACAAGCAGCAGAGGCACAAACTGCATGACGAGAAGGGACAACGTAGAACACGTCTCTGTCCTGGCACATTTTCGTGTGCGATACTTCCCTCCGGGTCTTCGGGCCTTGCGAAGCTCCGTGTACTGCGAGCGCTGCTACTCGCAGCTGAGAAGGACCGTGGAGCTAGCGGCGAATTCGGAGAGCTCTTCGCTGCACTGCGCCGCTCGCAAGCGGCTTCGTTCTTCGCCTTCTGCCGTCCGGCGACAGCTGAACTCCGGCGGTCAGTTGCAGCTCTGCCCAACAGCGTGTTCTCAGTTCTGCGGGCAAGCACGCCCTCTTGCCTTGGCCCCGAGAGCAAAGTCCCGAGCGAGCACTCGACTCAGTGCAATGCACCCGGAAGGACGCTCTCGCTCGTCTTTCAAGGAGCGATTCCTAACAGCACAAGCAGCAGAGGCACAAACTGCATGACGAGAAGGGACAACGTAGAACACGTCTCTGTCCTGGCACATTTCCGTGTGCCATACTTCCCTCCGGGTCTTCGGGCCTTGCGAAGCTCCGTGTACTGCGAGCGCTGCTACTCGCAGCTCAGAAGGACCGTGGAGCTAGCGGCGAATTCGGAGAGCTCTTCGCTGCACTGCGCCGCTCGCAAGCGGCTTCGTTCTTCGCCTTCTGCCGTCCGGCGACAGCTGAACTCCGGCGGTCAGTTGCAGCTCTGCCCAACAGCGTGTTCTCAGTTCTGCGGGCAAGCACGCCCTCTTGCCTTGGCCCCGGGAGCAAAGTCCCGAGCGAGCACTCGACTCAGTGCAATGCACCCGGAAGGACGCTCTCGCTCGTCTTTCAAGGAGCGATTCCTAACAGCACAAGCAGCAGAGGCACAAACTGCATGACGAGAAGGGACAACGTAGAACACGTCTCTGTCCTGGCACATTTTCGTGTGCGATACTTCCCTCCGGGTCTTCGGGCCTTGCGAAGCTCCGTGTACTGCGAGCGCTGCTACTCGCAGCTCAGAAGGACCGTGGAGCTAGCGGCGAATTCGGAGAGCTCTTCGCTGCACTGCGCCGCTCGCAAGCGGCTTCGTTCTTCGCCTTCTGCCGTCCGGCGACAGCTGAACTCCGGCGGTCAGTTGCAGCTCTGCCCAACAGCGTGTTCTCAGTTCTGCGGGCAAGCACGCCCTCTTGCCTTGGCCCCGGGAGCAAAGTCCCGAGCGAGCACTCGACTCAGTGCAATGCACCCGGAAGGACGCTCTCGCTCGTCTTTCAAGGAGCGATTCCTAACAGCACAAGCAGCAGAGGCACAAACTGCATGACGAGAAGGGACAACGTAGAACACGTCTCTGTCCTGGCACATTTTCGTGTGCGATACTTCCCTCCGGGTCTTCGGGCCTTGCGAAGCTCCGTGTACTGCGAGCGCTGCTACTCGCAGCTGAGAAGGACCGTGGAGCTAGCGGCGAATTCGGAGAGCTCTTCGCTGCACTGCGCCGCTCGCAAGCGGCTTCGTTCTTCGCCTTCTGCCGTCCGGCGACAGCTGAACTCCGGCGGTCAGTTGCAGCTCTGCCCAACAGCGTGTTCTCAGTTCTGCGGGCAAGCACGCCCTCTTGCCTTGGCCCCGAGAGCAAAGTCCCGAGCGAGCACTCGACTCAGTGCAATGCACCCGGAAGGACGCTCTCGCTCGTCTTTCAAGGAGCGATTCCTAACAGCACAAGCAGCAGAGGCACAAACTGCATGACGAGAAGGGACAACGTAGAACACGTCTCTGTCCTGGCACATTTCCGTGTGCGATACTTCCCTCCGGGTCTTCGGGCCTTGCGAAGCTCCGTGTACTGCGAGCGCTGCTACTCGCAGCTGAGAAGGACCGTGGAGCTAGCGGCGAATTCGGAGAGCTCTTCGCTGCACTGCGCCGCTCGCAAGCGGCTTCGTTCTTCGCCTTCTGCCGTCCGGCGACAGCTGAACTCCGGCGGTCAGTTGCAGCTCTGCCCAACAGCGTGTTCTCAGTTCTGCGGGCAAGCACGCCCTCTTGCCTTGGCCCCGGGAGCAAAGTCCCGAGCGAGCACTCGACTCAGTGCAATGCACCCGGAAGGACGCTCTCGCTCGTCTTTCAAGGAGCGATTCCTAACAGCACAAGCAGCAGAGGCACAAACTGCATGACGAGAAGGGACAACGTAGAACACGTCTCTGTCCTGGCACATTTCCGTGTGCGATACTTCCCTCCGGGTCTTCGGGCCTTGCGAAGCTCCGTGTACTGCGAGCGCTGCTACTCGCAGCTGAGAAGGACCGTGGAGCTAGCGGCGAATTCGGAGAGCTCTTCGCTGCACTGCGCCGCTCGCAAGCGGCTTCGTTCTTCGCCTTCTGCCGTCCGGCGACAGCTGAACTCCGGCGGTCAGTTGCAGCTCTGCCCAACAGCGTGTTCTCAGTTCTGCGGGCAAGCACGCCCTCTTGCCTTGGCCCCGGGAGCAAAGTCCCGAGCGAGCACTCGACTCAGTGCAATGCACCCGGAAGGACGCTCTCGCTCGTCTTTCAAGGAGCGATTCCTAACAGCAGAAGCAGCAGAGGCACAAACTGCATGACGAGAAGGGACAACGTAGAACACGTCTCTGTCCTGGCACATTTTCGTGTGCGATACTTCCCTCCGGGTCTTCGGGCCTTGCGAAGCTCCGTGTACTGCGAGCGCTGCTACTCGCAGCTGAGAAGGACCGTGGAGCTAGCGGCGAATTCGGAGAGCTCTTCGCTGCACTGCGCCGCTCGCAAGCGGCTTCGTTCTTCGCCTTCTGCCGTCCGGCGAGAGCTGAACTCCGGCGGTCAGTTGCAGCTCTGCCCAACAGCGTGTTCTCAGTTCTGCGGGCAAGCACGCCCTCTTGCCTTGGCCCCGAGAGCAAAGTCCCGAGCGAGCACTCGACTCAGTGCAATGCACCCGGAAGGACGCTCTCGCTCGTCTTTCAAGGAGCGATTCCTAACAGCAGAAGCAGCAGAGGCACAAACTGCATGACGAGAAGGGACAACGTAGAACACGTCTCTGTCCTGGCACATTTCCGTGTGCCATACTTCCCTCCGGGTCTTCGGGCCTTGCGAAGCTCCGTGTACTGCGAGCGCTGCTACTCGCAGCTGAGAAGGACCGTGGAGCTAGCGGCGAATTCGGAGAGCTCTTCGCTGCACTGCGCCGCTCGCAAGCGGCTTCGTTCTTCGCCTTCTGCCGTCCGGCGACAGCTGAACTCCGGCGGTCAGTTGCAGCTCTGCCCAACAGCGTGTTCTCAGTTCTGCGGGCAAGCACGCCCTCTTGCCTTGGCCCCGAGAGCAAAGTCCCGAGCGAGCACTCGACTCAGTGCAATGCACCCGGAAGGACGCTCTCGCTCGTCTTTCAAGGAGCGATTCCTAACAGCAGAAGCAGCAGAGGCACAAACTGCATGACGAGAAGGGACAACGTAGAACACGTCTCTGTCCTGGCACATTTTCATGTGCGATACTTCCCTCCGGGTCTTCGGGCCTTGCGAAGCTCCGTGTACTGCGAGCGCTGCTACTCGCAGCTGAGAAGGACCGTGGAGCTAGCGGCGAATTCGGAGAGCTCTTCGCTGCACTGCGCCGCTCGCAAGCGGCTTCGTTCTTCGCCTTCTGCCGTCCGGCGACAGCTGAACTCCGGCGGTCAGTTGCAGCTCTGCCCAACAGCGTGTTCTCAGTTCTGCGGGCAAGCACGCCCTCTTGCCTTGGCCCCGAGAGCAAAGTCCCGAGCGAGCACTCGACTCAGTGCAATGCACCCGGAAGGACGCTCTCGCTCGTCTTTCAAGGAGCGATTCCTAACAGCACAAGCAGCAGAGGCACAAACTGCATGACGAGAAGGGACAACGTAGAACACGTCTCTGTCCTGGCACATTTCCGTGTGCCATACTTCCCTCCGGGTCTTCGGGCCTTGCGAAGCTCCGTGTACTGCGAGCGCTGCTACTCGCAGCTGAGAAGGACCGTGGAGCTAGCGGCGAATTCGGAGAGCTCTTCGCTGCACTGCGCCGCTCGCAAGCGGCTTCGTTCTTCGCCTTCTGCCGTCCGGCGACAGCTGAACTCCGGCGGTCAGTTGCAGCTCTGCCCAACAGCGTGTTCTCAGTTCTGCGGGCAAGCACGCCCTCTTGCCTTGGCCCCGGAGCAAAGTCCCGAGCGAGCACTCGACTCAGTGCAATGCACCCGGAAGGACGCTCTCGCTCGTCTTTCAAGGAGCGATTCCTAACAGCACAAGCAGCAGAGGCACAAACTGCATGACGAGAAGGGACAACGTAGAACACGTCTCTGTCCTGGCACATTTTCGTGTGCGATACTTCCCTCCGGGTCTTCGGGCCTTGCGAAGCTCCGTGTACTGCGAGCGCTGCTACTCGCAGCTCAGAAGGACCGTGGAGCTAGCGGCGAATTCGGAGAGCTCTTCGCTGCACTGCGCCGCTCGCAAGCGGCTTCGTTCTTCGCCTTCTGCCGTCCGGCGAGAGCTGAACTCCGGCGGTCAGTTGCAGCTCTGCCCAACAGCGTGTTCTCAGTTCTGCGGGCAAGCACGCCTCTTGCCTTGGCCCCGAGAGCAAAGTCCCGAGCGAGCACTCGACTCAGTGCAATGCACCCGGAAGGACGCTCTCGCTCGTCTTTCAAGGAGCGATTCCTAACAGCACAAGCAGCAGAGGCACAAACTGCATGACGAGAAGGGACAACGTAGAACACGTCTCTGTCCTGGCACATTTCCGTGTGCCATACTTCCCTCCGGGTCTTCGGGCCTTGCGAAGCTCCGTGTACTGCGAGCGCTGCTACTCGCAGCTGAGAAGGACCGTGGAGCTAGCGGCGAATTCGGAGAGCTCTTCGCTGCACTGCGCCGCTCGCAAGCGGCTTCGTTTTTCGCCTTCTGCCGTCCGGCGAGAGCTGAACTCCGGCGGTCAGTTGCAGCTCTGCCCAACAGCGTGTTCTCAGTTCTGCGGGCAAGCACGCCCTCTTGCCTTGGCCCCGAGAGCAAAGTCCCGAGCGAGCACTCGACTCAGTGCAATGCACCCGGAAGGACGCTCTCGCTCGTCTTTCAAGGAGCGATTCCTAACAGCACAAGCAGCAGAGGCACAAACTGCATGACGAGAAGGGACAACGTAGAACACGTCTCTGTCCTGGCACATTTCCGTGTGCCATACTTCCCTCCGGGTCTTCGGGCCTTGCGAAGCTCCGTGTACTGCGAGCGCTGCTACTCGCAGCTCAGAAGGACCGTGGAGCTAGCGGCGAATTCGGAGAGCTCTTCGCTGCACTGCGCCGCTCGCAAGCGGCTTCGTTCTTCGCCTTCTGCCGTCCGGCGACAGCTGAACTCCGGCGGTCAGTTGCAGCTCTGCCCAACAGCGTGTTCTCAGTTCTGCGGGCAAGCACGCCCTCTTGCCTTGGCCCCGGAGCAAAGTCCCGAGCGAGCACTCGACTCAGTGCAATGCACCCGGAAGGACGCTCTCGCTCGTCTTTCAAGGAGCGATTCCTAACAGCACAAGCAGCAGAGGCACAAACTGCATGACGAGAAGGGACAACGTAGAACACGTCTCTGTCCTGGCACATTTCCGTGTGCCATACTTCCCTCCGGGTCTTCGGGCCTTGCGAAGCTCCGTGTACTGCGAGCGCTGCTACTCGCAGCTGAGAAGGACCGTGGAGCTAGCGGCGAATTCGGAGAGCTCTTCGCTGCACTGCGCCGCTCGCAAGCGGCTTCGTTCTTCGCCTTCTGCCGTCCGGCGACAGCTGAACTCCGGCGGTCAGTTGCAGCTCTGCCCAACAGCGTGTTCTCAGTTCTGCGGGCAAGCACGCCCTCTTGCCTTGGCCCCGGGAGCAAAGTCCCGAGCGAGCACTCGACTCAGTGCAATGCACCCGGAAGGACGCTCTCGCTCGTCTTTCAAGGAGCGATTCCTAACAGCACAAGCAGCAGAGGCACAAACTGCATGACGAGAAGGGACAACGTAGAACACGTCTCTGTCCTGGCACATTTCCGTGTGCGATACTTCCCTCCGGGTCTTCGGGCCTTGCGAAGCTCCGTGTACTGCGAGCGCTGCTACTCGCAGCTGAGAAGGACCGTGGAGCTAGCGGCGAATTCGGAGAGCTCTTCGCTGCACTGCGCCGCTCGCAAGCGGCTTCGTTCTTCGCCTTCTGCCGTCCGGCGAGAGCTGAACTCCGGCGGTCAGTTGCAGCTCTGCCCAACAGCGTGTTCTCAGTTCTGCGGGCAAGCACGCCCTCTTGCCTTGGCCCCGAGAGCAAAGTCCCGAGCGAGCACTCGACTCAGTGCAATGCACCCGGAAGGACGCTCTCGCTCGTCTTTCAAGGAGCGATTCCTAACAGCACAAGCAGCAGAGGCACAAACTGCATGACGAGAAGGGACAACGTAGAACACGTCTCTGTCCTGGCACATTTCCGTGTGCCATACTTCCCTCCGGGTCTTCGGGCCTTGCGAAGCTCCGTGTACTGCGAGCGCTGCTACTCGCAGCTGAGAAGGACCGTGGAGCTAGCGGCGAATTCGGAGAGCTCTTCGCTGCACTGCGCCGCTCGCAAGCGGCTTCGTTCTTCGCCTTCTGCCGTCCGGCGACAGCTGAACTCCGGCGGTCAGTTGCAGCTCTGCCCAACAGCGTGTTCTCAGTTCTGCGGGCAAGCACGCCCTCTTGCCTTGGCCCCGGGAGCAAAGTCCCGAGCGAGCACTCGACTCAGTGCAATGCACCCGGAAGGACGCTCTCGCTCGTCTTTCAAGGAGCGATTCCTAACAGCACAAGCAGCAGAGGCACAAACTGCATGACGAGAAGGGACAACGTAGAACACGTCTCTGTCCTGGCACATTTTCGTGTGCGAAACTTCCCTCCGGGTCTTCGGGCCTTGCGAAGCTCCGTGTACTGCGAGCGCTGCTACTCGCAGCTGAGAAGGACCGTGGAGCTAGCGGCGAATTCGGAGAGCTCTTCGCTGCACTGCGCCGCTCGCAAGCGGCTTCGTTCTTCGCCTTCTGCCGTCCGGCGAGAGCTGAACTCCGGCGGTCAGTTGCAGCTCTGCCCAACAGCGTGTTCTCAGTTCTGCGGGCAAGCACGCCCTCTTGCCTTGGCCCCGGGAGCAAAGTCCCGAGCGAGCACTCGACTCAGTGCAATGCACCCGGAAGGACGCTCTCGCTCGTCTTTCAAGGAGCGATTCCTAACAGCACAAGCAGCAGAGGCACAAACTGCATGACGAGAAGGGACAACGTAGAACACGTCTCTGTCCTGGCACATTTTCGTGTGCGAAACTTCCCTCCGGGTCTTCGGGCCTTGCGAAGCTCCGTGTACTGCGAGCGCTGCTACTCGCAGCTGAGAAGGACCGTGGAGCTAGCGGCGAATTCGGAGAGCTCTTCGCTGCACTGCGCCGCTCGCAAGCGGCTTCGTTCTTCGCCTTCTGCCGTCCGGCGACAGCTGAACTCCGGCGGTCAGTTGCAGCTCTGCCCAACAGCGTGTTCTCAGTTCTGCGGGCAAGCACGCCCTCTTGCCTTGGCCCCGAGAGCAAAGTCCCGAGCGAGCACTCGACTCAGTGCAATGCACCCGGAAGGACGCTCTCGCTCGTCTTTCAAGGAGCGATTCCTAACAGCACAAGCAGCAGAGGCACAAACTGCATGACGAGAAGGGACAACGTAGAACACGTCTCTGTCCTGGCACATTTCGTGTGCGATACTTCCCTCCGGGTCTTCGGGCCTTGCGAAGCTCCGTGTACTGCGAGCGCTGCTACTCGCAGCTGAGAAGGACCGTGGAGCTAGCGGCGAATTCGGAGAGCTCTTCGCTGCACTGCGCCGCTCGCAAGCGGCTTCGTTCTTCGCCTTCTGCCGTCCGGCGAGAGCTGAACTCCGGCGGTCAGTTGCAGCTCTGCCCAACAGCGTGTTCTCAGTTCTGCGGGCAAGCACGCCCTCTTGCCTTGGCCCCGGGAGCAAAGTCCCGAGCGAGCACTCGACTCAGTGCAATGCACCCGGA
Source organism: Sturnus vulgaris (assembly GCF_052056855.1). Classification (NCBI taxonomy): domain Eukaryota; kingdom Metazoa; phylum Chordata; class Aves; order Passeriformes; family Sturnidae; genus Sturnus; species Sturnus vulgaris. Next base: position 22,702 of record NW_028276104.1, on the reverse strand, counting down.
AGGACGCTCTCGCTCGTCTTTCAAGGAGCGATTCCTAACAGCAGAAGCAGCAGAGGCACAAACTGCATGACGAGAAGGGACAACGTAGAACACGTCTCTGTCCTGGCACATTTTCGTGTGCGATACTTCCCTCCGGGTCTTCGGGCCTTGCGAAGCTCCGTGTACTGCGAGCGCTGCTACTCGCAGCTCAGAAGGACCGTGGAGCTAGCGGCGAATTCGGAGAGCTCTTCGCTGCACTGCGCCGCTCGCAAGCGGCTTCGTTCTTCGCCTTCTGCCGTCCGGCGACAGCTGAACTCCGGCGGTCAGTTGCAGCTCTGCCCAACAGCGTGTTCTCAGTTCTGCGGGCAAGCACGCCCTCTTGCCTTGGCCCCGAGAGCAAAGTCCCGAGCGAGCACTCGACTCAGTGCAATGCACCCGGAAGGACGCTCTCGCTCGTCTTTCAAGGAGCGATTCCTAACAGCACAAGCAGCAGAGGCACAAACTGCATGACGAGAAGGGACAACGTAGAACACGTCTCTGTCCTGGCACATTTCCGTGTGCCATACTTCCCTCCGGGTCTTCGGGCCTTGCGAAGCTCCGTGTACTGCGAGCGCTGCTACTCGCAGCTGAGAAGGACCGTGGAGCTAGCGGCGAATTCTGAGAGCTCTTCGCTGCACTGCGCCGCTCGCAAGCGGCTTCGTTCTTCGCCTTCTGCCGTCCGGCGACAGCTGAACTCCGGCGGTCAGTTGCAGCTCTGCCCAACAGCGTGTTCTCAGTTCTGCGGGCAAGCACGCCCTCTTGCCTTGGCCCCGAGAGCAAAGTCCCGAGCGAGCACTCGACTCAGTGCAATGCACCCGGAAGGACGCTCTCGCTCGTCTTTCAAGGAGCGATTCCTAACAGCACAAGCAGCAGAGGCACAAACTGCATGACGAGAAGGGACAACGTAGAACACGTCTCTGTCCTGGCACATTTCGTGTGCCATACTTCCCTCCGGGTCTTCGGGCCTTGCGAAGCTCCGTGTACTGCGAGCGCTGCTACTCGCAGCTGAGAAGGACCGTGGAGCTAGCGGCGAATTCGGAGAGCTCTTCGCTGCACTGCGCCGCTCGCAAGCGGCTTCGTTCTTCGCCTTCTGCCGTCCGGCGACAGCTGAACTCCGGCGGTCAGTTGCAGCTCTGCCCAACAGCGTGTTCTCAGTTCTGCGGGCAAGCACGCCCTCTTGCCTTGGCCCCGGGAGCAAAGTCCCGAGCGAGCACTCGACTCAGTGCAATGCACCCGGAAGGACGCTCTCGCTCGTCTTTCAAGGAGCGATTCCTAACAGCACAAGCAGCAGAGGCACAAACTGCATGACGAGAAGGGACAACGTAGAACACGTCTCTGTCCTGGCACATTTTCGTGTGCGATACTTCCCTCCGGGTCTTCGGGCCTTGCGAAGCTCCGTGTACTGCGAGCGCTGCTACTCGCAGCTGAGAAGGACCGTGGAGCTAGCGGCGAATTCGGAGAGCTCTTCGCTGCACTGCGCCGCTCGCAAGCGGCTTCGTTCTTCGCCTTCTGCCGTCCGGCGACAGCTGAACTCCGGCGGTCAGTTGCAGCTCTGCCCAACAGCGTGTTCTCAGTTCTGCGGGCAAGCACGCCCTCTTGCCTTGGCCCCGAGAGCAAAGTCCCGAGCGAGCACTCGACTCAGTGCAATGCACCCGGAAGGACGCTCTCGCTCGTCTTTCAAGGAGCGATTCCTAACAGCACAAGCAGCAGAGGCACAAACTGCATGACGAGAAGGGACAACGTAGAACACGTCTCTGTCCTGGCACATTTCCGTGTGCCATACTTCCCTCCGGGTCTTCGGGCCTTGCGAAGCTCCGTGTACTGCGAGCGCTGCTACTCGCAGCTGAGAAGGACCGTGGAGCTAGCGGCGAATTCGGAGAGCTCTTCGCTGCACTGCGCCGCTCGCAAGCGGCTTCGTTCTTCGCCTTCTGCCGTCCGGCGACAGCTGAACTCCGGCGGTCAGTTGCAGCTCTGCCCAACAGCGTGTTCTCAGTTCTGCGGGCAAGCACGCCCTCTTGCCTTGGCCCCGGGAGCAAAGTCCCGAGCGAGCACTCGACTCAGTGCAATGCACCCGGAAGGACGCTCTCGCTCGTCTTTCAAGGAGCGATTCCTAACAGCACAAGCAGCAGAGGCACAAACTGCATGACGAGAAGGGACAACGTAGAACACGTCTCTGTCCTGGCACATTTTCGTGTGCGATACTTCCCTCCGGGTCTTCGGGCCTTGCGAAGCTCCGTGTACTGCGAGCGCTGCTACTCGCAGCTCAGAAGGACCGTGGAGCTAGCGGCGAATTCGGAGAGCTCTTCGCTGCACTGCGCCGCTCGCAAGCGGCTTCGTTCTTCGCCTTCTGCCGTCCGGCGACAGCTGAACTCCGGCGGTCAGTTGCAGCTCTGCCCAACAGCGTGTTCTCAGTTCTGCGGGCAAGCACGCCCTCTTGCCTTGGCCCCGGGAGCAAAGTCCCGAGCGAGCACTCGACTCAGTGCAATGCACCCGGAAGGACGCTCTCGCTCGTCTTTCAAGGAGCGATTCCTAACAGCACAAGCAGCAGAGGCACAAACTGCATGACGAGAAGGGACAACGTAGAACACGTCTCTGTCCTGGCACATTTTCGTGTGCGATACTTCCCTCCGGGTCTTCGGGCCTTGCGAAGCTCCGTGTACTGCGAGCGCTGCTACTCGCAGCTGAGAAGGACCGTGGAGCTAGCGGCGAATTCGGAGAGCTCTTCGCTGCACTGCGCCGCTCGCAAGCGGCTTCGTTCTTCGCCTTCTGCCGTCCGGCGACAGCTGAACTCCGGCGGTCAGTTGCAGCTCTGCCCAACAGCGTGTTCTCAGTTCTGCGGGCAAGCACGCCCTCTTGCCTTGGCCCCGAGAGCAAAGTCCCGAGCGAGCACTCGACTCAGTGCAATGCACCCGGAAGGACGCTCTCGCTCGTCTTTCAAGGAGCGATTCCTAACAGCACAAGCAGCAGAGGCACAAACTGCATGACGAGAAGGGACAACGTAGAACACGTCTCTGTCCTGGCACATTTCCGTGTGCGATACTTCCCTCCGGGTCTTCGGGCCTTGCGAAGCTCCGTGTACTGCGAGCGCTGCTACTCGCAGCTGAGAAGGACCGTGGAGCTAGCGGCGAATTCGGAGAGCTCTTCGCTGCACTGCGCCGCTCGCAAGCGGCTTCGTTCTTCGCCTTCTGCCGTCCGGCGACAGCTGAACTCCGGCGGTCAGTTGCAGCTCTGCCCAACAGCGTGTTCTCAGTTCTGCGGGCAAGCACGCCCTCTTGCCTTGGCCCCGGGAGCAAAGTCCCGAGCGAGCACTCGACTCAGTGCAATGCACCCGGAAGGACGCTCTCGCTCGTCTTTCAAGGAGCGATTCCTAACAGCACAAGCAGCAGAGGCACAAACTGCATGACGAGAAGGGACAACGTAGAACACGTCTCTGTCCTGGCACATTTCCGTGTGCGATACTTCCCTCCGGGTCTTCGGGCCTTGCGAAGCTCCGTGTACTGCGAGCGCTGCTACTCGCAGCTGAGAAGGACCGTGGAGCTAGCGGCGAATTCGGAGAGCTCTTCGCTGCACTGCGCCGCTCGCAAGCGGCTTCGTTCTTCGCCTTCTGCCGTCCGGCGAGAGCTGAACTCCGGCGGTCAGTTGCAGCTCTGCCCAACAGCGTGTTCTCAGTTCTGCGGGCAAGCACGCCCTCTTGCCTTGGCCCCGGGAGCAAAGTCCCGAGCGAGCACTCGACTCAGTGCAATGCACCCGGAAGGACGCTCTCGCTCGTCTTTCAAGGAGCGATTCCTAACAGCAGAAGCAGCAGAGGCACAAACTGCATGACGAGAAGGGACAACGTAGAACACGTCTCTGTCCTGGCACATTTTCGTGTGCGATACTTCCCTCCGGGTCTTCGGGCCTTGCGAAGCTCCGTGTACTGCGAGCGCTGCTACTCGCAGCTGAGAAGGACCGTGGAGCTAGCGGCGAATTCGGAGAGCTCTTCGCTGCACTGCGCCGCTCGCAAGCGGCTTCGTTCTTCGCCTTCTGCCGTCCGGCGAGAGCTGAACTCCGGCGGTCAGTTGCAGCTCTGCCCAACAGCGTGTTCTCAGTTCTGCGGGCAAGCACGCCCTCTTGCCTTGGCCCCGAGAGCAAAGTCCCGAGCGAGCACTCGACTCAGTGCAATGCACCCGGAAGGACGCTCTCGCTCGTCTTTCAAGGAGCGATTCCTAACAGCAGAAGCAGCAGAGGCACAAACTGCATGACGAGAAGGGACAACGTAGAACACGTCTCTGTCCTGGCACATTTCCGTGTGCCATACTTCCCTCCGGGTCTTCGGGCCTTGCGAAGCTCCGTGTACTGCGAGCGCTGCTACTCGCAGCTGAGAAGGACCGTGGAGCTAGCGGCGAATTCGGAGAGCTCTTCGCTGCACTGCGCCGCTCGCAAGCGGCTTCGTTCTTCGCCTTCTGCCGTCCGGCGACAGCTGAACTCCGGCGGTCAGTTGCAGCTCTGCCCAACAGCGTGTTCTCAGTTCTGCGGGCAAGCACGCCCTCTTGCCTTGGCCCCGAGAGCAAAGTCCCGAGCGAGCACTCGACTCAGTGCAATGCACCCGGAAGGACGCTCTCGCTCGTCTTTCAAGGAGCGATTCCTAACAGCAGAAGCAGCAGAGGCACAAACTGCATGACGAGAAGGGACAACGTAGAACACGTCTCTGTCCTGGCACATTTTCGTGTGCGATACTTCCCTCCGGGTCTTCGGGCCTTGCGAAGCTCCGTGTACTGCGAGCGCTGCTACTCGCAGCTGAGAAGGACCGTGGAGCTAGCGGCGAATTCGGAGAGCTCTTCGCTGCACTGCGCCGCTCGCAAGCGGCTTCGTTCTTCGCCTTCTGCCGTCCGGCGAGAGCTGAACTCCGGCGGTCAGTTGCAGCTCTGCCCAACAGCGTGTTCTCAGTTCTGCGGGCAAGCACGCCCTCTTGCCTTGGCCCCGAGAGCAAAGTCCCGAGCGAGCACTCGACTCAGTGCAATGCACCCGGAAGGACGCTCTCGCTCGTCTTTCAAGGAGCGATTCCTAACAGCACAAGCAGCAGAGGCACAAACTGCATGACGAGAAGGGACAACGTAGAACACGTCTCTGTCCTGGCACATTTCCGTGTGCCATACTTCCCTCCGGGTCTTCGGGCCTTGCGAAGCTCCGTGTACTGCGAGCGCTGCTACTCGCAGCTGAGAAGGACCGTGGAGCTAGCGGCGAATTCGGAGAGCTCTTCGCTGCACTGCGCCGCTCGCAAGCGGCTTCGTTCTTCGCCTTCTGCCGTCCGGCGACAGCTGAACTCCGGCGGTCAGTTGCAGCTCTGCCCAACAGCGTGTTCTCAGTTCTGCGGGCAAGCACGCCCTCTTGCCTTGGCCCCGGGAGCAAAGTCCCGAGCGAGCACTCGACTCAGTGCAATGCACCCGGAAGGACGCTCTCGCTCGTCTTTCAAGGAGCGATTCCTAACAGCACAAGCAGCAGAGGCACAAACTGCATGACGAGAAGGGACAACGTAGAACACGTCTCTGTCCTGGCACATTTTCGTGTGCGATACTTCCCTCCGGGTCTTCGGGCCTTGCGAAGCTCCGTGTACTGCGAGCGCTGCTACTCGCAGCTCAGAAGGACCGTGGAGCTAGCGGCGAATTCGGAGAGCTCTTCGCTGCACTGCGCCGCTCGCAAGCGGCTTCGTTCTTCGCCTTCTGCCGTCCGGCGAGAGCTGAACTCCGGCGGTCAGTTGCAGCTCTGCCCAACAGCGTGTTCTCAGTTCTGCGGGCAAGCACGCCCTCTTGCCTTGGCCCCGAGAGCAAAGTCCCGAGCGAGCACTCGACTCAGTGCAATGCACCCGGAAGGACGCTCTCGCTCGTCTTTCAAGGAGCGATTCCTAACAGCACAAGCAGCAGAGGCACAAACTGCATGACGAGAAGGGACAACGTAGAACACGTCTCTGTCCTGGCACATTTCCGTGTGCCATACTTCCCTCCGGGTCTTCGGGCCTTGCGAAGCTCCGTGTACTGCGAGCGCTGCTACTCGCAGCTGAGAAGGACCGTGGAGCTAGCGGCGAATTCGGAGAGCTCTTCGCTGCACTGCGCCGCTCGCAAGCGGCTTCGTTCTTCGCCTTCTGCCGTCCGGCGACAGCTGAACTCCGGCGGTCAGTTGCAGCTCTGCCCAACAGCGTGTTCTCAGTTCTGCGGGCAAGCACGCCCTCTTGCCTTGGCCCCGGGAGCAAAGTCCCGAGCGAGCACTCGACTCAGTGCAATGCACCCGGAAGGACGCTCTCGCTCGTCTTTCAAGGAGCGATTCCTAACAGCACAAGCAGCAGAGGCACAAACTGCATGACGAGAAGGGACAACGTAGAACACGTCTCTGTCCTGGCACATTTTCGTGTGCGATACTTCCCTCCGGGTCTTCGGGCCTTGCGAAGCTCCGTGTACTGCGAGCGCTGCTACTCGCAGCTGAGAAGGACCGTGGAGCTAGCGGCGAATTCGGAGAGCTCTTCGCTGCACTGCGCCGCTCGCAAGCGGCTTCGTTCTTCGCCTTCTGCCGTCCGGCGACAGCTGAACTCCGGCGGTCAGTTGCAGCTCTGCCCAACAGCGTGTTCTCAGTTCTGCGGGCAAGCACGCCCTCTTGCCTTGGCCCCGGGAGCAAAGTCCCGAGCGAGCACTCGACTCAGTGCAATGCACCCGGAAGGACGCTCTCGCTCGTCTTTCAAGGAGCGATTCCTAACAGCACAAGCAGCAGAGGCACAAACTGCATGACGAGAAGGGACAACGTAGAACACGTCTCTGTCCTGGCACATTTTCGTGTGCGAAACTTCCCTCCGGGTCTTCGGGCCTTGCGAAGCTCCGTGTACTGCGAGCGCTGCTACTCGCAGCTGAGAAGGACCGTGGAGCTAGCGGCGAATTCGGAGAGCTCTTCGCTGCACTGCGCCGCTCGCAAGCGGCTTCGTTCTTCGCCTTCTGCCGTCCGGCGACAGCTGAACTCCGGCGGTCAGTTGCAGCTCTGCCCAACAGCGTGTTCTCAGTTCTGCGGGCAAGCACGCCCTCTTGCCTTGGCCCCGAGAGCAAAGTCCCGAGCGAGCACTCGACTCAGTGCAATGCACCCGGAAGGACGCTCTCGCTCGTCTTTCAAGGAGCGATTCCTAACAGCACAAGCAGCAGAGGCACAAACTGCATGACGAGAAGGGACAACGTAGAACACGTCTCTGTCCTGGCACATTTTCGTGTGCGATACTTCCCTCCGGGTCTTCGGGCCTTGCGAAGCTCCGTGTACTGCGAGCGCTGCTACTCGCAGCTGAGAAGGACCGTGGAGCTAGCGGCGAATTCGGAGAGCTCTTCGCTGCACTGCGCCGCTCGCAAGCGGCTTCGTTCTTCGCCTTCTGCCGTCCGGCGACAGCTGAACTCCGGCGGTCAGTTGCAGCTCTGCCCAACAGCGTGTTCTCAGTTCTGCGGGCAAGCACGCCCTCTTGCCTTGGCCCCGAGAGCAAAGTCCCGAGCGAGCACTCGACTCAGTGCAATGCACCCGGAAGGACGCTCTCGCTCGTCTTTCAAGGAGCGATTCCTAACAGCACAAGCAGCAGAGGCACAAACTGCATGACGAGAAGGGACAACGTAGAACACGTCTCTGTCCTGGCACATTTTCGTGTGCGATACTTCCCTCCGGGTCTTCGGGCCTTGCGAAGCTCCGTGTACTGCGAGCGCTGCTACTCGCAGCTGAGAAGGACCGTGGAGCTAGCGGCGAATTCGGAGAGCTCTTCGCTGCACTGCGCCGCTCGCAAGCGGCTTCGTTCTTCGCCTTCTGCCGTCCGGCGAGAGCTGAACTCCGGCGGTCAGTTGCAGCTCTGCCCAACAGCGTGTTCTCAGTTCTGCGGGCAAGCACGCCCTCTTGCCTTGGCCCCGAGAGCAAAGTCCCGAGCGAGCACTCGACTCAGTGCAATGCACCCGGAAGGACGCTCTCGCTCGTCTTTCAAGGAGCGATTCCTAACAGCAGAAGCAGCAGAGGCACAAACTGCATGACGAGAAGGGACAACGTAGAACACGTCTCTGTCCTGGCACATTTTCGTGTGCGATACTTCCCTCCGGGTCTTCGGGCCTTGCGAAGCTCCGTGTACTGCGAGCGCTGCTACTCGCAGCTCAGAAGGACCGTGGAGCTAGCGGCGAATTCTGAGAGCTCTTCGCTGCACTGCGCCGCTCGCAAGCGGCTTCGTTCTTCGCCTTCTGCCGTCCGGCGAGAGCTGAACTCCGGCGGTCAGTTGCAGCTCTGCCCAACAGCGTGTTCTCAGTTCTGCGGGCAAGCACGCCCTCTTGCCTTGGCCCCGGGAGCAAAGTCCCGAGCGAGCACTCGACTCAGTGCAATGCACCCGGAAGGACGCTCTCGCTCGTCTTTCAAGGAGCGATTCCTAACAGCACAAGCAGCAGAGGCACAAACTGCATGACGAGAAGGGACAACGTAGAACACGTCTCTGTCCTGGCACATTTTCGTGTGCGAAACTTCCCTCCGGGTCTTCGGGCCTTGCGAAGCTCCGTGTACTGCGAGCGCTGCTACTCGCAGCTGAGAAGGACCGTGGAGCTAGCGGCGAATTCGGAGAGCTCTTCGCTGCACTGCGCCGCTCGCAAGCGGCTTCGTTCTTCGCCTTCTGCCGTCCGGCGAGAGCTGAACTCCGGCGGTCAGTTGCAGCTCTGCCCAACAGCGTGTTCTCAGTTCTGCGGGCAAGCACGCCCTCTTGCCTTGGCCCCGGGAGCAAAGTCCCGAGCGAGCACTCGACTCAGTGCAATGCACCCGGAAGGACGCTCTCGCTCGTCTTTCAAGGAGCGATTCCTAACAGCACAAGCAGCAGAGGCACAAACTGCATGACGAGAAGGGACAACGTAGAACACGTCTCTGTCCTGGCACATTTTCGTGTGCGATACTTCCCTCCGGGTCTTCGGGCCTTGCGAAGCTCCGTGTACTGCGAGCGCTGCTACTCGCAGCTGAGAAGGACCGTGGAGCTAGCGGCGAATTCGGAGAGCTCTTCGCTGCACTGCGCCGCTCGCAAGCGGCTTCGTTCTTCGCCTTCTGCCGTCCGGCGACAGCTGAACTCCGGCGGTCAGTTGCAGCTCTGCCCAACAGCGTGTTCTCAGTTCTGCGGGCAAGCACGCCCTCTTGCCTTGGCCCCGAGAGCAAAGTCCCGAGCGAGCACTCGACTCAGTGCAATGCACCCGGAAGGACGCTCTCGCTCGTCTTTCAAGGAGCGATTCCTAACAGCACAAGCAGCAGAGGCACAAACTGCATGACGAGAAGGGACAACGTAGAACACGTCTCTGTCCTGGCACATTTTCGTGTGCGAAACTTCCCTCCGGGTCTTCGGGCCTTGCGAAGCTCCGTGTACTGCGAGCGCTGCTACTCGCAGCTCAGAAGGACCGTGGAGCTAGCGGCGAATTCGGAGAGCTCTTCGCTGCACTGCGCCGCTCGCAAGCGGCTTCGTTCTTCGCCTTCTGCCGTCCGGCGACAGCTGAACTCCGGCGGTCAGTTGCAGCTCTGCCCAACAGCGTGTTCTCAGTTCTGCGGGCAAGCACGCCCTCTTGCCTTGGCCCCGAGAGCAAAGTCCCGAGCGAGCACTCGACTCAGTGCAATGCACCCGGAAGGACGCTCTCGCTCGTCTTTCAAGGAGCGATTCCTAACAGCAGAAGCAGCAGAGGCACAAACTGCATGACGAGAAGGGACAACGTAGAACACGTCTCTGTCCTGGCACATTTTCGTGTGCGATACTTCCCTCCGGGTCTTCGGGCCTTGCGAAGCTCCGTGTACTGCGAGCGCTGCTACTCGCAGCTGAGAAGGACCGTGGAGCTAGCGGCGAATTCGGAGAGCTCTTCGCTGCACTGCGCCGCTCGCAAGCGGCTTCGTTCTTCGCCTTCTGCCGTCCGGCGACAGCTGAACTCCGGCGGTCAGTTGCAGCTCTGCCCAACAGCGTGTTCTCAGTTCTGCGGGCAAGCACGCCCTCTTGCCTTGGCCCCGAGAGCAAAGTCCCGAGCGAGCACTCGACTCAGTGCAATGCACCCGGAAGGACGCTCTCGCTCGTCTTTCAAGGAGCGATTCCTAACAGCAGAAGCAGCAGAGGCACAAACTGCATGACGAGAAGGGACAACGTAGAACACGTCTCTGTCCTGGCACATTTCCGTGTGCCATACTTCCCTCCGGGTCTTCGGGCCTTGCGAAGCTCCGTGTACTGCGAGCGCTGCTACTCGCAGCTGAGAAGGACCGTGGAGCTAGCGGCGAATTCGGAGAGCTCTTCGCTGCACTGCGCCGCTCGCAAGCGGCTTCGTTCTTCGCCTTCTGCCGTCCGGCGACAGCTGAACTCCGGCGGTCAGTTGCAGCTCTGCCCAACAGCGTGTTCTCAGTTCTGCGGGCAAGCACGCCCTCTTGCCTTGGCCCCGGGAGCAAAGTCCCGAGCGAGCACTCGACTCAGTGCAATGCACCCGGAAGGACGCTCTCGCTCGTCTTTCAAGGAGCGATTCCTAACAGCACAAGCAGCAGAGGCACAAACTGCATGACGAGAAGGGACAACGTAGAACACGTCTCTGTCCTGGCACATTTTCGTGTGCGATACTTCCCTCCGGGTCTTCGGGCCTTGCGAAGCTCCGTGTACTGCGAGCGCTGCTACTCGCAGCTCAGAAGGACCGTGGAGCTAGCGGCGAATTCGGAGAGCTCTTCGCTGCACTGCGCCGCTCGCAAGCGGCTTCGTTCTTCGCCTTCTGCCGTCCGGCGAGAGCTGAACTCCGGCGGTCAGTTGCAGCTCTGCCCAACAGCGTGTTCTCAGTTCTGCGGGCAAGCACGCCCTCTTGCCTTGGCCCCGAGAGCAAAGTCCCGAGCGAGCACTCGACTCAGTGCAATGCACCCGGAAGGACGCTCTCGCTCGTCTTTCAAGGAGCGATTCCTAACAGCACAAGCAGCAGAGGCACAAACTGCATGACGAGAAGGGACAACGTAGAACACGTCTCTGTCCTGGCACATTTTCGTGTGCGATACTTCCCTCCGGGTCTTCGGGCCTTGCGAAGCTCCGTGTACTGCGAGCGCTGCTACTCGCAGCTCAGAAGGACCGTGGAGCTAGCGGCGAATTCTGAGAGCTCTTCGCTGCACTGCGCCGCTCGCAAGCGGCTTCGTTCTTCGCCTTCTGCCGTCCGGCGAGAGCTGAACTCCGGCGGTCAGTTGCAGCTCTGCCCAACAGCGTGTTCTCAGTTCTGCGGGCAAGCACGCCCTCTTGCCTTGGCCCCGGGAGCAAAGTCCCGAGCGAGCACTCGACTCAGTGCAATGCACCCGGAAGGATGCTCTCGCTCGTCTTTCAAGGAGCGATTCCTAACAGCACAAGCAGCAGAGGCACAAACTGCATGACGAGAAGGGACAACGTAGAACACGTCTCTGTCCTGGCACATTTTCGTGTGCGAAACTTCCCTCCGGGTCTTCGGGCCTTGCGAAGCTCCGTGTACTGCGAGCGCTGCTACTCGCAGCTCAGAAGGACCGTGGAGCTAGCGGCGAATTCGGAGAGCTCTTCGCTGCACTGCGCCGCTCGCAAGCGGCTTCGTTCTTCGCCTTCTGCCGTCCGGCGACAGCTGAACTCCGGCGGTCAGTTGCAGCTCTGCCCAACAGCGTGTTCTCAGTTCTGCGGGCAAGCACGCCCTCTTGCCTTGGCCCCGAGAGCAAAGTCCCGAGCGAGCACTCGACTCAGTGCAATGCACCCGGAAGGACGCTCTCGCTCGTCTTTCAAGGAGCGATTCCTAACAGCACAAGCAGCAGAGGCACAAACTGCATGACGAGAAGGGACAACGTAGAACACGTCTCTGTCCTGGCACATTTTCGTGTGCGATACTTCCCTCCGGGTCTTCGGGCCTTGCGAAGCTCCGTGTACTGCGAGCGCTGCTACTCGCAGCTGAGAAGGACCGTGGAGCTAGCGGCGAATTCGGAGAGCTCTTCGCTGCACTGCGCCGCTCGCAAGCGGCTTCGTTCTTCGCCTTCTGCCGTCCGGCGACAGCTGAACTCCGGCGGTCAGTTGCAGCTCTGCCCAACAGCGTGTTCTCAGTTCTGCGGGCAAGCACGCCCTCTTGCCTTGGCCCCGAGAGCAAAGTCCCGAGCGAGCACTCGACTCAGTGCAATGCACCCGGAAGGACGCTCTCGCTCGTCTTTCAAGGAGCGATTCCTAACAGCAGAAGCAGCAGAGGCACAAACTGCATGACGAGAAGGGACAACGTAGAACACGTCTCTGTCCTGGCACATTTTCGTGTGCGAAACTTCCCTCCGGGTCTTCGGGCCTTGCGAAGCTCCGTGTACTGCGAGCGCTGCTACTCGCAGCTCAGAAGGACCGTGGAGCTAGCGGCGAATTCGGAGAGCTCTTCGCTGCACTGCGCCGCTCGCAAGCGGCTTCGTTCTTCGCCTTCTGCCGTCCGGCGACAGCTGAACTCCGGCGGTCAGTTGCAGCTCTGCCCAACAGCGTGTTCTCAGTTCTGCGGGCAAGCACGCCCTCTTGCCTTGGCCCCGAGAGCAAAGTCCCGAGCGAGCACTCGACTCAGTGCAATGCACCCGGAAGGACGCTCTCGCTCGTCTTTCAAGGAGCGATTCCTAACAGCACAAGCAGCAGAGGCACAAACTGCATGACGAGAAGGGACAACGTAGAACACGTCTCTGTCCTGGCACATTTTCGTGTGCGATACTTCCCTCCGGGTCTTCGGGCCTTGCGAAGCTCCGTGTACTGCGAGCGCTGCTACTCGCAGCTGAGAAGGACCGTGGAGCTAGCGGCGAATTCGGAGAGCTCTTCGCTGCACTGCGCCGCTCGCAAGCGGCTTCGTTCTTCGCCTTCTGCCGTCCGGCGAGAGCTGAACTCCGGCGGTCAGTTGCAGCTCTGCCCAACAGCGTGTTCTCAGTTCTGCGGGCAAGCACGCCCTCTTGCCTTGGCCCCGAGAGCAAAGTCCCGAGCGAGCACTCGACTCAGTGCAATGCACCCGGAAGGACGCTCTCGCTCGTCTTTCAAGGAGCGATTCCTAACAGCACAAGCAGCAGAGGCACAAACTGCATGACGAGAAGGGACAACGTAGAACACGTCTCTGTCCTGGCACATTTTCGTGTGCGATACTTCCCTCCGGGTCTTCGGGCCTTGCGAAGCTCCGTGTACTGCGAGCGCTGCTACTCGCAGCTGAGAAGGACCGTGGAGCTAGCGGCGAATTCGGAGAGCTCTTCGCTGCACTGCGCCGCTCGCAAGCGGCTTCGTTCTTCGCCTTCTGCCGTCCGGCGAGAGCTGAACTCCGGCGGTCAGTTGCAGCTCTGCCCAACAGCGTGTTCTCAGTTCTGCGGGCAAGCACGCCCTCTTGCCTTGGCCCCGAGAGCAAAGTCCCGAGCGAGCACTCGACTCAGTGCAATGCACCCGGAAGGACGCTCTCGCTCGTCTTTCAAGGAGCGATTCCTAACAGCAGAAGCAGCAGAGGCACAAACTGCATGACGAGAAGGGACAACGTAGAACACGTCTCTGTCCTGGCACATTTTCGTGTGCGATACTTCCCTCCGGGTCTTCGGGCCTTGCGAAGCTCCGTGTACTGCGAGCGCTGCTACTCGCAGCTCAGAAGGACCGTGGAGCTAGCGGCGAATTCTGAGAGCTCTTCGCTGCACTGCGCCGCTCGCAAGCGGCTTCGTTCTTCGCCTTCTGCCGTCCGGCGAGAGCTGAACTCCGGCGGTCAGTTGCAGCTCTGCCCAACAGCGTGTTCTCAGTTCTGCGGGCAAGCACGCCCTCTTGCCTTGGCCCCGGGAGCAAAGTCCCGAGCGAGCACTCGACTCAGTGCAATGCACCCGGAAGGACGCTCTCGCTCGTCTTTCAAGGAGCGATTCCTAACAGCACAAGCAGCAGAGGCACAAACTGCATGACGAGAAGGGACAACGTAGAACACGTCTCTGTCCTGGCACATTTTCGTGTGCGAAACTTCCCTCCGGGTCTTCGGGCCTTGCGAAGCTCCGTGTACTGCGAGCGCTGCTACTCGCAGCTGAGAAGGACCGTGGAGCTAGCGGCGAATTCGGAGAGCTCTTCGCTGCACTGCGCCGCTCGCAAGCGGCTTCGTTCTTCGCCTTCTGCCGTCCGGCGAGAGCTGAACTCCGGCGGTCAGTTGCAGCTCTGCCCAACAGCGTGTTCTCAGTTCTGCGGGCAAGCACGCCCTCTTGCCTTGGCCCCGGGAGCAAAGTCCCGAGCGAGCACTCGACTCAGTGCAATGCACCCGGAAGGACGCTCTCGCTCGTCTTTCAAGGAGCGATTCCTAACAGCACAAGCAGCAGAGGCACAAACTGCATGACGAGAAGGGACAACGTAGAACACGTCTCTGTCCTGGCACATTTTCGTGTGCGATACTTCCCTCCGGGTCTTCGGGCCTTGCGAAGCTCCGTGTACTGCGAGCGCTGCTACTCGCAGCTGAGAAGGACCGTGGAGCTAGCGGCGAATTCGGAGAGCTCTTCGCTGCACTGCGCCGCTCGCAAGCGGCTTCGTTCTTCGCCTTCTGCCGTCCGGCGACAGCTGAACTCCGGCGGTCAGTTGCAGCTCTGCCCAACAGCGTGTTCTCAGTTCTGCGGGCAAGCACGCCCTCTTGCCTTGGCCCCGAGAGCAAAGTCCCGAGCGAGCACTCGACTCAGTGCAATGCACCCGGAAGGACGCTCTCGCTCGTCTTTCAAGGAGCGATTCCTAACAGCACAAGCAGCAGAGGCACAAACTGCATGACGAGAAGGGACAACGTAGAACACGTCTCTGTCCTGGCACATTTTCGTGTGCGATACTTCCCTCCGGGTCTTCGGGCCTTGCGAAGCTCCGTGTACTGCGAGCGCTGCTACTCGCAGCTGAGAAGGACCGTGGAGCTAGCGGCGAATTCGGAGAGCTCTTCGCTGCACTGCGCCGCTCGCAAGCGGCTTCGTTCTTCGCCTTCTGCCGTCCGGCGACAGCTGAACTCCGGCGGTCAGTTGCAGCTCTGCCCAACAGCGTGTTCTCAGTTCTGCGGGCAAGCACGCCCTCTTGCCTTGGCCCCGAGAGCAAAGTCCCGAGCGAGCACTCGACTCAGTGCAATGCACCCGGAAGGACGCTCTCGCTCGTCTTTCAAGGAGCGATTCCTAACAGCACAAGCAGCAGAGGCACAAACTGCATGACGAGAAGGGACAACGTAGAACACGTCTCTGTCCTGGCACATTTTCGTGTGCGAAACTTCCCTCCGGGTCTTCGGGCCTTGCGAAGCTCCGTGTACTGCGAGCGCTGCTACTCGCAGCTCAGAAGGACCGTGGAGCTAGCGGCGAATTCGGAGAGCTCTTCGCTGCACTGCGCCGCTCGCAAGCGGCTTCGTTCTTCGCCTTCTGCCGTCCGGCGACAGCTGAACTCCGGCGGTCAGTTGCAGCTCTGCCCAACAGCGTGTTCTCAGTTCTGCGGGCAAGCACGCCCTCTTGCCTTGGCCCCGAGAGCAAAGTCCCGAGCGAGCACTCGACTCAGTGCAATGCACCCGGAAGGACGCTCTCGCTCGTCTTTCAAGGAGCGATTCCTAACAGCAGAAGCAGCAGAGGCACAAACTGCATGACGAGAAGGGACAACGTAGAACACGTCTCTGTCCTGGCACATTTTCGTGTGCGATACTTCCCTCCGGGTCTTCGGGCCTTGCGAAGCTCCGTGTACTGCGAGCGCTGCTACTCGCAGCTGAGAAGGACCGTGGAGCTAGCGGCGAATTCGGAGAGCTCTTCGCTGCACTGCGCCGCTCGCAAGCGGCTTCGTTCTTCGCCTTCTGCCGTCCGGCGACAGCTGAACTCCGGCGGTCAGTTGCAGCTCTGCCCAACAGCGTGTTCTCAGTTCTGCGGGCAAGCACGCCCTCTTGCCTTGGCCCCGAGAGCAAAGTCCCGAGCGAGCACTCGACTCAGTGCAATGCACCCGGAAGGACGCTCTCGCTCGTCTTTCAAGGAGCGATTCCTAACAGCAGAAGCAGCAGAGGCACAAACTGCATGACGAGAAGGGACAACGTAGAACACGTCTCTGTCCTGGCACATTTCCGTGTGCCATACTTCCCTCCGGGTCTTCGGGCCTTGCGAAGCTCCGTGTACTGCGAGCGCTGCTACTCGCAGCTGAGAAGGACCGTGGAGCTAGCGGCGAATTCGGAGAGCTCTTCGCTGCACTGCGCCGCTCGCAAGCGGCTTCGTTCTTCGCCTTCTGCCGTCCGGCGACAGCTGAACTCCGGCGGTCAGTTGCAGCTCTGCCCAACAGCGTGTTCTCAGTTCTGCGGGCAAGCACGCCCTCTTGCCTTGGCCCCGGGAGCAAAGTCCCGAGCGAGCACTCGACTCAGTGCAATGCACCCGGAAGGACGCTCTCGCTCGTCTTTCAAGGAGCGATTCCTAACAGCACAAGCAGCAGAGGCACAAACTGCATGACGAGAAGGGACAACGTAGAACACGTCTCTGTCCTGGCACATTTTCGTGTGCGATACTTCCCTCCGGGTCTTCGGGCCTTGCGAAGCTCCGTGTACTGCGAGCGCTGCTACTCGCAGCTCAGAAGGACCGTGGAGCTAGCGGCGAATTCGGAGAGCTCTTCGCTGCACTGCGCCGCTCGCAAGCGGCTTCGTTCTTCGCCTTCTGCCGTCCGGCGAGAGCTGAACTCCGGCGGTCAGTTGCAGCTCTGCCCAACAGCGTGTTCTCAGTTCTGCGGGCAAGCACGCCCTCTTGCCTTGGCCCCGAGAGCAAAGTCCCGAGCGAGCACTCGACTCAGTGCAATGCACCCGGAAGGACGCTCTCGCTCGTCTTTCAAGGAGCGATTCCTAACAGCACAAGCAGCAGAGGCACAAACTGCATGACGAGAAGGGACAACGTAGAACACGTCTCTGTCCTGGCACATTTTCGTGTGCGATACTTCCCTCCGGGTCTTCGGGCCTTGCGAAGCTCCGTGTACTGCGAGCGCTGCTACTCGCAGCTCAGAAGGACCGTGGAGCTAGCGGCGAATTCTGAGAGCTCTTCGCTGCACTGCGCCGCTCGCAAGCGGCTTCGTTCTTCGCCTTCTGCCGTCCGGCGAGAGCTGAACTCCGGCGGTCAGTTGCAGCTCTGCCCAACAGCGTGTTCTCAGTTCTGCGGGCAAGCACGCCCTCTTGCCTTGGCCCCGGGAGCAAAGTCCCGAGCGAGCACTCGACTCAGTGCAATGCACCCGGAAGGATGCTCTCGCTCGTCTTTCAAGGAGCGATTCCTAACAGCACAAGCAGCAGAGGCACAAACTGCATGACGAGAAGGGACAACGTAGAACACGTCTCTGTCCTGGCACATTTTCGTGTGCGAAACTTCCCTCCGGGTCTTCGGGCCTTGCGAAGCTCCGTGTACTGCGAGCGCTGCTACTCGCAGCTCAGAAGGACCGTGGAGCTAGCGGCGAATTCGGAGAGCTCTTCGCTGCACTGCGCCGCTCGCAAGCGGCTTCGTTCTTCGCCTTCTGCCGTCCGGCGACAGCTGAACTCCGGCGGTCAGTTGCAGCTCTGCCCAACAGCGTGTTCTCAGTTCTGCGGGCAAGCACGCCCTCTTGCCTTGGCCCCGAGAGCAAAGTCCCGAGCGAGCACTCGACTCAGTGCAATGCACCCGGAAGGACGCTCTCGCTCGTCTTTCAAGGAGCGATTCCTAACAGCACAAGCAGCAGAGGCACAAACTGCATGACGAGAAGGGACAACGTAGAACACGTCTCTGTCCTGGCACATTTTCGTGTGCGATACTTCCCTCCGGGTCTTCGGGCCTTGCGAAGCTCCGTGTACTGCGAGCGCTGCTACTCGCAGCTGAGAAGGACCGTGGAGCTAGCGGCGAATTCGGAGAGCTCTTCGCTGCACTGCGCCGCTCGCAAGCGGCTTCGTTCTTCGCCTTCTGCCGTCCGGCGACAGCTGAACTCCGGCGGTCAGTTGCAGCTCTGCCCAACAGCGTGTTCTCAGTTCTGCGGGCAAGCACGCCCTCTTGCCTTGGCCCCGAGAGCAAAGTCCCGAGCGAGCACTCGACTCAGTGCAATGCACCCGGAAGGACGCTCTCGCTCGTCTTTCAAGGAGCGATTCCTAACAGCAGAAGCAGCAGAGGCACAAACTGCATGACGAGAAGGGACAACGTAGAACACGTCTCTGTCCTGGCACATTTTCGTGTGCGAAACTTCCCTCCGGGTCTTCGGGCCTTGCGAAGCTCCGTGTACTGCGAGCGCTGCTACTCGCAGCTCAGAAGGACCGTGGAGCTAGCGGCGAATTCGGAGAGCTCTTCGCTGCACTGCGCCGCTCGCAAGCGGCTTCGATCTTCGCCTTCTGCCGTCCGGCGACAGCTGAACTCCGGCGGTCAGTTGCAGCTCTGCCCAACAGCGTGTTCTCAGTTCTGCGGGCAAGCACGCCCTCTTGCCTTGGCCCCGAGAGCAAAGTCCCGAGCGAGCACTCGACTCAGTGCAATGCACCCGGAAGGACGCTCTCGCTCGTCTTTCAAGGAGCGATTCCTAACAGCACAAGCAGCAGAGGCACAAACTGCATGACGAGAAGGGACAACGTAGAACACGTCTCTGTCCTGGCACATTTTCGTGTGCGATACTTCCCTCCGGGTCTTCGGGCCTTGCGAAGCTCCGTGTACTGCGAGCGCTGCTACTCGCAGCTGAGAAGGACCGTGGAGCTAGCGGCGAATTCGGAGAGCTCTTCGCTGCACTGCGCCGCTCGCAAGCGGCTTCGTTCTTCGCCTTCTGCCGTCCGGCGAGAGCTGAACTCCGGCGGTCAGTTGCAGCTCTGCCCAACAGCGTGTTCTCAGTTCTGCGGGCAAGCACGCCCTCTTGCCTTGGCCCCGAGAGCAAAGTCCCGAGCGAGCACTCGACTCAGTGCAATGCACCCGGAAGGACGCTCTCGCTCGTCTTTCAAGGAGCGATTCCTAACAGCACAAGCAGCAGAGGCACAAACTGCATGACGAGAAGGGACAACGTAGAACACGTCTCTGTCCTGGCACATTTTCGTGTGCGATACTTCCCTCCGGGTCTTCGGGCCTTGCGAAGCTCCGTGTACTGCGAGCGCTGCTACTCGCAGCTGAGAAGGACCGTGGAGCTAGCGGCGAATTCGGAGAGCTCTTCGCTGCACTGCGCCGCTCGCAAGCGGCTTCGTTCTTCGCCTTCTGCCGTCCGGCGAGAGCTGAACTCCGGCGGTCAGTTGCAGCTCTGCCCAACAGCGTGTTCTCAGTTCTGCGGGCAAGCACGCCCTCTTGCCTTGGCCCCGAGAGCAAAGTCCCGAGCGAGCACTCGACTCAGTGCAATGCACCCGGAAGGACGCTCTCGCTCGTCTTTCAAGGAGCGATTCCTAACAGCAGAAGCAGCAGAGGCACAAACTGCATGACGAGAAGGGACAACGTAGAACACGTCTCTGTCCTGGCACATTTTCGTGTGCGATACTTCCCTCCGGGTCTTCGGGCCTTGCGAAGCTCCGTGTACTGCGAGCGCTGCTACTCGCAGCTCAGAAGGACCGTGGAGCTAGCGGCGAATTCTGAGAGCTCTTCGCTGCACTGCGCCGCTCGCAAGCGGCTTCGTTCTTCGCCTTCTGCCGTCCGGCGAGAGCTGAACTCCGGCGGTCAGTTGCAGCTCTGCCCAACAGCGTGTTCTCAGTTCTGCGGGCAAGCACGCCCTCTTGCCTTGGCCCCGGGAGCAAAGTCCCGAGCGAGCACTCGACTCAGTGCAATGCACCCGGAAGGACGCTCTCGCTCGTCTTTCAAGGAGCGATTCCTAACAGCACAAGCAGCAGAGGCACAAACTGCATGACGAGAAGGGACAACGTAGAACACGTCTCTGTCCTGGCACATTTTCGTGTGCGAAACTTCCCTCCGGGTCTTCGGGCCTTGCGAAGCTCCGTGTACTGCGAGCGCTGCTACTCGCAGCTGAGAAGGACCGTGGAGCTAGCGGCGAATTCGGAGAGCTCTTCGCTGCACTGCGCCGCTCGCAAGCGGCTTCGTTCTTCGCCTTCTGCCGTCCGGCGAGAGCTGAACTCCGGCGGTCAGTTGCAGCTCTGCCCAACAGCGTGTTCTCAGTTCTGCGGGCAAGCACGCCCTCTTGCCTTGGCCCCGGGAGCAAAGTCCCGAGCGAGCACTCGACTCAGTGCAATGCACCCGGAAGGACGCTCTCGCTCGTCTTTCAAGGAGCGATTCCTAACAGCACAAGCAGCAGAGGCACAAACTGCATGACGAGAAGGGACAACGTAGAACACGTCTCTGTCCTGGCACATTTTCGTGTGCGATACTTCCCTCCGGGTCTTCGGGCCTTGCGAAGCTCCGTGTACTGCGAGCGCTGCTACTCGCAGCTGAGAAGGACCGTGGAGCTAGCGGCGAATTCGGAGAGCTCTTCGCTGCACTGCGCCGCTCGCAAGCGGCTTCGTTCTTCGCCTTCTGCCGTCCGGCGACAGCTGAACTCCGGCGGTCAGTTGCAGCTCTGCCCAACAGCGTGTTCTCAGTTCTGCGGGCAAGCACGCCCTCTTGCCTTGGCCCCGAGAGCAAAGTCCCGAGCGAGCACTCGACTCAGTGCAATGCACCCGGAAGGACGCTCTCGCTCGTCTTTCAAGGAGCGATTCCTAACAGCACAAGCAGCAGAGGCACAAACTGCATGACGAGAAGGGACAACGTAGAACACGTCTCTGTCCTGGCACATTTTCGTGTGCGATACTTCCCTCCGGGTCTTCGGGCCTTGCGAAGCTCCGTGTACTGCGAGCGCTGCTACTCGCAGCTGAGAAGGACCGTGGAGCTAGCGGCGAATTCGGAGAGCTCTTCGCTGCACTGCGCCGCTCGCAAGCGGCTTCGTTCTTCGCCTTCTGCCGTCCGGCGACAGCTGAACTCCGGCGGTCAGTTGCAGCTCTGCCCAACAGCGTGTTCTCAGTTCTGCGGGCAAGCACGCCCTCTTGCCTTGGCCCCGAGAGCAAAGTCCCGAGCGAGCACTCGACTCAGTGCAATGCACCCGGAAGGACGCTCTCGCTCGTCTTTCAAGGAGCGATTCCTAACAGCAGAAGCAGCAGAGGCACAAACTGCATGACGAGAAGGGACAACGTAGAACACGTCTCTGTCCTGGCACATTTCCGTGTGCCATACTTCCCTCCGGGTCTTCGGGCCTTGCGAAGCTCCGTGTACTGCGAGCGCTGCTACTCGCAGCTGAGAAGGACCGTGGAGCTAGCGGCGAATTCGGAGAGCTCTTCGCTGCACTGCGCCGCTCGCAAGCGGCTTCGTTCTTCGCCTTCTGCCGTCCGGCGACAGCTGAACTCCGGCGGTCAGTTGCAGCTCTGCCCAACAGCGTGTTCTCAGTTCTGCGGGCAAGCACGCCCTCTTGCCTTGGCCCCGAGAGCAAAGTCCCGAGCGAGCACTCGACTCAGTGCAATGCACCCGGAAGGACGCTCTCGCTCGTCTTTCAAGGAGCGATTCCTAACAGCACAAGCAGCAGAGGCACAAACTGCATGACGAGAAGGGACAACGTAGAACACGTCTCTGTCCTGGCACATTTTCGTGTGCGATACTTCCCTCCGGGTCTTCGGGCCTTGCGAAGCTCCGTGTACTGCGAGCGCTGCTACTCGCAGCTGAGAAGGACCGTGGAGCTAGCGGCGAATTCGGAGAGCTCTTCGCTGCACTGCGCCGCTCGCAAGCGGCTTCGTTCTTCGCCTTCTGCCGTCCGGCGACAGCTGAACTCCGGCGGTCAGTTGCAGCTCTGCCCAACAGCGTGTTCTCAGTTCTGCGGGCAAGCACGCCCTCTTGCCTTGGCCCCGAGAGCAAAGTCCCGAGCGAGCACTCGACTCAGTGCAATGCACCCGGAAGGACGCTCTCGCTCGTCTTTCAAGGAGCGATTCCTAACAGCAGAAGCAGCAGAGGCACAAACTGCATGACGAGAAGGGACAACGTAGAACACGTCTCTGTCCTGGCACATTTTCGTGTGCGAAACTTCCCTCCGGGTCTTCGGGCCTTGCGAAGCTCCGTGTACTGCGAGCGCTGCTACTCGCAGCTCAGAAGGACCGTGGAGCTAGCGGCGAATTCGGAGAGCTCTTCGCTGCACTGCGCCGCTCGCAAGCGGCTTCGTTCTTCGCCTTCTGCCGTCCGGCGACAGCTGAACTCCGGCGGTCAGTTGCAGCTCTGCCCAACAGCGTGTTCTCAGTTCTGCGGGCAAGCACGCCCTCTTGCCTTGGCCCCGAGAGCAAAGTCCCGAGCGAGCACTCGACTCAGTGCAATGCACCCGGAAGGACGCTCTCGCTCGTCTTTCAAGGAGCGATTCCTAACAGCACAAGCAGCAGAGGCACAAACTGCATGACGAGAAGGGACAACGTAGAACACGTCTCTGTCCTGGCACATTTTCGTGTGCGATACTTCCCTCCGGGTCTTCGGGCCTTGCGAAGCTCCGTGTACTGCGAGCGCTGCTACTCGCAGCTGAGAAGGACCGTGGAGCTAGCGGCGAATTCGGAGAGCTCTTCGCTGCACTGCGCCGCTCGCAAGCGGCTTCGTTCTTCGCCTTCTGCCGTCCGGCGACAGCTGAACTCCGGCGGTCAGTTGCAGCTCTGCCCAACAGCGTGTTCTCAGTTCTGCGGGCAAGCACGCCCTCTTGCCTTGGCCCCGAGAGCAAAGTCCCGAGCGAGCACTCGACTCAGTGCAATGCACCCGGAAGGACGCTCTCGCTCGTCTTTCAAGGAGCGATTCCTAACAGCACAAGCAGCAGAGGCACAAACTGCATGACGAGAAG
>NW_028276103.1:87500-91761 GCF_052056855.1 Sturnus vulgaris | reverse complement strand
TTGGTAGACCTGTTGCCCGATTCATGCCTGGGTAGACCTGTTGTCCGCAGCATTGAGTGGGTAGACCTGGTGTCCGCAGCATGCCCTGGGTAGACCTGTTGTCCGCAGCTTGGTAGACCTGTTGCCCGTTTCATGGCTGGGTAGACCTGTTGTCCGCAGCAAGCCGTGAGTAGACCTGTTGCCCGTTTCATGACTGGGTAGACCTGGTGTCCGCAGCATGCCCTGGGTAGACCTGGTGTCCGCAGCTTGGTAGACCTGTTGCCCGTTTCATGGCTGGGTAGACCTGGTGTCCGCAGCAAGCCGTGAGTAGACCTGTTGCCCGTTTCATGGCTGGGTAGACCTGGTGTCCGCAGCATGCCCTGGGTAGACCTGGTGTCCGCAGCTTGGTAGACCTGTTGCCCGTTTCATGGCTGGGTAGACCTGTTGTCCGCAGCAAGCCGTGGGTAGACCTGGTGTCCGCAGCTTGGTAGACCTGTTGCCCGATTCATGCCTGGGTAGACCTGTTGTCCGCAGCAAGCCGTGGGTAGACCTGGTGTCCGCAGCTTGGTAGACCTGTTGCCCGTTTCATGGCTGGGTAGACCTGGTGTCCGCAGCATTGAGTTGGTAGACCTGGTGTCCGCAGCAAGCCGTGGGTAGACCTGGTGTCCGCAGCTTGGTAGACCTGTTGCCCGTTTCATGGCTGGGTAGACCTGTTGTCCGCAGCATTGAGTTGGTAGACCTGTTGCCCGTTTCATGGCTGGGTAGACCTGGTGTCCGCAGCTTGGTAGACCTGTTGCCCGTTTCATGGCTGGGTAGACCTGGTGTCCGCAGCAAGCCGTGAGTAGACCTGGTGCCCGTTTCATGGCTGGGTAGACCTGGTGTCCGCAGCAAGCCGTGGGTAGACCTGGTGTCCGCAGCTTGGTAGACCTGTTGCCCGATTCATGGCTGGGTAGACCTGTTGTCCGCAGCAAGCCGTGGGTAGACCTGGTGTCCGCAGCATGCCCTGGGTAGACCTGGTGTCCGCAGCTTGGTAGACCTGTTGCCCGTTTCATGGCTGGGTAGACCTGGTGTCCGCAGCAAGCCGTGGGTAGACCTGGTGTCCGCAGCTTGGTAGACCTGTTGCCCGTTTCATGGCTGGGTAGACCTGTTGTCCGCAGCATTGAGTTGGTAGACCTGGTGTCCGCAGCAAGCCGTGGGTAGACCTGGTGTCCGCAGCATGCCCTGGGTAGACCTGGTGTCCGCAGCTTGGTAGACCTGTTGCCCGTTTCATGCCTGGGTAGACCTGTTGTCCGCAGCAAGCCGTGGGTAGACCTGGTGTCCGCAGCATGCCCTGGGTAGACCTGGTGTCCGCAGCTTGGTAGACCTGTTGCCCGTTTCATGGCTGGGTAGACCTGTTGTCCGCTGCAAGCCGTGAGTAGACCTGTTGCCCGTTTCATGGCTGGGTAGACCTGGTGTCCGCAGCATGCCCTGGGTAGACCTGGTGTCCGCAGCTGGGTAGACCTGTTGCCCGTTTCATGGCTGGGTAGACCTGGTGTCCGCAGCAAGCCGTGGGTAGACCTGGTGTCCGCAGCATGCCCTGGGTAGACCTGGTGTCCGCAGCTTGGTAGACCTGTTGCCCGTTTCATGGCTGGGTAGACCTGGTGTCCGCAGCAAGCCGTGAGTAGACCTGTTGCCCGTTTCATGGCTGGGTAGACCTGGTGTCCGCAGCATGCCCTGGGTAGACCTGGTGTCCGCAGCTTGGTAGACCTGTTGCCCGTTTCATGGCTGGGTAGACCTGGTGTCCGCAGCAAGCCGTGGGTAGACCTGGTGTCCGGAGCTTGGTAGACCTGTTGCCCGATTCATGCCTGGGTAGACCTGTTGTCCGCAGCATGCCCTGGGTAGACCTGGTGTCCGCAGCATGCCCTGGGTAGACCTGGTGTCCGCAGCTTGGTAGACCTGTTGCCCGTTTCATGGCTGGGTAGACCTGGTGTCCGCAGCAAGCCGTGAGTAGACCTGTTGCCCGTTTCATGGCTGGGTAGACCTGGTGTCCGCAGCATGCCCTGGGTAGACCTGGTGTCCGCAGCTTGGTAGACCTGTTGCCCGTTTCATGGCTGGGTAGACCTGGTGTCCGCAGCAAGCCGTGAGTAGACCTGTTGCCCGTTTCATGGCTGGGTAGACCTGGTGTCCGCAGCATGCCCTGGGTAGACCTGGTGTCCGCAGCTTGGTAGACCTGTTGCCCGTTTCATGGCTGGGTAGACCTGGTGTCCGCAGCAAGCCGTGGGTAGACCTGGTGTCCGGAGCTTGGTAGACCTGTTGCCCGATTCATGCCTGGGTAGACCTGTTGTCCGCAGCATTGAGTGGGTAGACCTGGTGTCCGCAGCATGCCCTGGGTAGACCTGGTGTCCGCAGCTTGGTAGACCTGTTGCCCGTTTCATGGCTGGGTAGACCTGGTGTCCGCAGCAAGCCGTGAGTAGACCTGTTGCCCGTTTCATGGCTGGGTAGACCTGTTGTCCGCAGCATGCCCTGGGTAGACCTGGTGTCCGCAGCTTGGTAGACCTGTTGCCCGTTTCATGGCTGGGTAGACCTGGTGTCCGCAGCAAGCCGTGGGTAGACCTGGTGTCCGCAGCATGCCCTGGGTAGACCTGGTGTCCGCAGCTTGGTAGACCTGTTGCCCGTTTCATGGCTGGGTAGACCTGGTGTCCGCAGCAAGCCGTGGGTAGACCTGGTGTCCGCAGCAAGCCGTGGGTAGACCTGGTGTCCGCAGCATGCCCTGGGTAGACCTGGTGTCCGCAGCTTGGTAGACCTGTTGCCCGTTTCATGGCTGGGTAGACCTGTTGTCCGCAGCAAGCCGTGGGTAGACCTGGTGTCCGCAGCATGCCCTGGGTAGACCTGGTGTCCGCAGCTTGGTAGACCTGTTGCCCTTTTCATGCCCTGGGTAGACCTGGTGTCCGCAGCTGGGTAGACCTGTTGTCCGCAGCAAGCCGTGGGTAGACCTGGTGTCCGCAGCATGCCCTGGGTAGACCTGGTGTCCGCAGCTTGGTAGACCTGTTGCCCGTTTCATGGCTGGGTAGACCTGTTGTCCGCAGCAAGCCGTCGGTAGACCTGTTGCCCGTTTCATGGCTGGTAGACCTGTTGTCCGCTGCCGGCCTGGAAGTACTCCAAGGGGTCGCTGTTTCTCGCTGCCTCCGGCTATGTCATCGTAGAAGGCGGCGTGCGCCACTGCGCCCCCTCGGTCACGTACATCGGTTCTCTTTCCGGCCTCCGCCGCTTCGGGCCCATCTGTCCGTATTATGGGAACGAGGTGACGGGCCGTATCCCCACAGGCTGTTGCCGTGCCTGTGTCCGTGGCGGAGAAGGGCGGACGCGCGTGCGGTCGCCAGGGCCAGAAGAACACCGCCGATGTCGGGGCGAGTCGCGTGGCTTCGTCCGGCTTCCCGTCTTACCCAGTTCGACTGGGACAGGTTAGCCCAGAGAGAGAGACCGATGCGATCCGAGAGCCGCTCCCCGGCCCAGGCGAGGCTGCGTGCTCAGTCGGGGGAGAAGCGAGAAAGCCCCCAGAGAGACCGATGCGATCCGAGAGCCGCTCCCCGGCCCAGGCCGAGGCTGCGTGTTCAGTCCGGGGGAGAAGCGAGAAAGCCCCCAGAGAGAGCGATGCGATCCGAGAGCCACCGCGCTCCCCCGGCCCAGGCGAGGCTGCGTTGTTCCAGGCGGGGGAGAAGCGAGAAAAAGGCCCAGAGAGAGGGCGAGAAAGCCGCGAGTGTGTCCCGCTCCGGCCCGGCTGCTGCCGGTTTCGTGACAACGGGGAGCCGGGCGCCCGCTCGCTCCCCCGGGGATGGTGGCGGGCGAGGCGGCGGCGCCTCGCCCCTTTTCTGCCCGGCCTTAAGCCGGGGCCCCGCCCGCTCGCCGGGTGCGGCATTTCTTCGGCTGTCGGTCCCGGTGCACGCTGGTGGCCGGCAGCCGGGGCTGGATTTCTGTGGGGCCGGCCCGGGGTTGTGTTGAGCCTGCCCGGGCTTTCCCTGGCCCCCCTCCCCGAGAGCCCCCCGGGCGTGGCTCGCTTGGCCGAGGTTGGCTGCGCCTCGTTTCCCGCTCCCGACCTGTGTTGCCAGAGTTGTGTCCGTATCGAAAGGGCAGCGGGGGACATGCAGTGGGGCGTGTGGCCTCGCCTCTCGGCTTCGCTTGCTTGCCTGCGAAGGGGGGCTCGGTGACGGGAGTGTCCGGCCCTGCCGTGTGTTGTTGAAGTCGTCCCCCTTCCTCGGCCCTAAGCCGGGGACCCGCGTGTAGCGGGCAGAATTTTTCCGGGGCG
>NW_028276103.1:80000-82500 GCF_052056855.1 Sturnus vulgaris | reverse complement strand
CTCGGGCGCAGCGCCGGGCTACTGAGGGAAACCCCGGGCCCCGAGAAGGATTGCCGCGGTGATGGCAGCGGACGTCGGGCGCGCCCCCGCCGGTGGACGCTCCCCCGAGGGTGGCAGCGGGGGAGGCACCCCGGCGGGGCCATGCAGGTCGTTTCCCTCACCCCAGGGCCAGGTACCTAGCGCTTCGCGCCTCGGCGGTCTCCTGCCGGTTTCCCTCGGCGTCGTCAAACGCCTGTTGGGGGCCGAAAGGGCCGCCGAGCCGGGCGGAGGTTTAAAGACTCGGGCGGCCCGGCACGGCCCCGCCGCGGCGGCGGCGGCGGTGGCGGCGGCGGCAGCGGGTGTCGGGCGGTGGCGGCGCGGGGCGCCATCGAGGGGTGGGGAGCTACTCCCGCCGATCCCCTGCGGTGGCGTGTCCGTCGCGACCGGCCGCGCTCGCCGTCGTCGGCGTCCCGCCGCGCTTGCCCGCGCGCGGGGGCCACCCGTGCCGGGCCGGGGAAGGGGCGCCCTGCCCCCCCCTCTCTGCGGCCCGGTCTCGGCGGAGAGGCCGCGGCGCGCGATCGGCCGCGGGGGGCCGACCCCGCTGGCCTCTGCGATGCGGGGCGACGCCGGCAGAGGGCGCGCGCTCTCTGCCTTACCTACCTCAGCTGCGGGGTTGCGGCCGCCGGGGCCCGCCGCGCTCTCTCGCTCTTTCTCCTTAGCCGCCGCCGCGGGCTCGCGGGCGGCGCCGCGTCAGGCGCGACCGCGCGCCTCTCGCCTCGACGGCCTTGTCGCCTCGAACCGCACCGCGGCGGCGCCGGCCGCCGGCCACCCCTGACTCGGAGCGCTGTCCCCGCCCGTTGGGGCGCAGCGCTCGGCCGGCTCCTCCATCGCCGGAGGTCCGGCGGGCGCGGGCGACCCCGTGCCGAGCGGCGGCGTCGCCGCTCGGCGAGTGTCCCCGCCCCCCCCGGGGGGGGGGGACGGTCGGCCGCGAGGCGCCCGCCTTCACCGGCGGCCGTCCCGGCCCGGGCCCCGCCCGTCCGCTTCCCCGTCGCCCTTCCCGGCCGCGTGTGGGCCAAAAAAAAGGGGAGGCGTGCGGGGCGGCCGCGGGGGCGCTTCCCCGTCCGGTCCCCGAGTGGAAACGAGGGGAGCGGGCGGTGCCCCCCGGCTCAGCCGCCGTACGCCTGCCCGCTGGGCGCGTGCTCGCGGAAGGGCAGCTCGGCGGTGCGAAGCGGCGGCGGTCCCGGGAGTGCGGCCGCGGGTGGCGGAGGGGTTTTGCCGAGCGGCAGACCTCGGGCGCTCCGCGATGCCGGCTCGGGTCTCGGCGGCGTCCCGCCTCCGGCGCCGGTGGCGGAGCGCGGCCCGCCGGGCGTTCGCCTTCCGGCGGGCAAGCGGTCCCGCGCCAGGGGTTGCGCCGGCGGAACGGTCCCGCCGCCGCGTGGCGTTTCGGGCGACGTTCAGGGGCCGCTGGCGGGAGAGCCGGCCCCCGCGTTTTGGCGCGGCGGCGTTCCGCGAGTCGGCGGAGCGGTGAAAAGGAGAAGCCAGGGAGTGAGCCGGGAGCGGCGGGGGCCGGCGGTCGCGCCCCCGGCCCGCGAACGCGTAGTCGTCCCGTGATCGAGAGGCCGGGCGGGCCACCGTGCCCCCCGCGGTCCGGCGCGTTGCCGCACAAGCCCCTCCGCGCGGAGGTCGGGCCGAGCCCGGGCGCCTGGGCCGCCTCCGAAGGACGGCACGCGAGGCGGCGTCTCCCCTCGCGGGGGGAGGCGGTCGGGGGCGCGGGCCCCTCCGCCTTTCTTTGGCCGACCTTCGGAGCGTTGCGCGGGGTTTCTCTTTTTTGCCCCGCGCTTTCTCCTCCTCCTCCTCCGTTTGTGTGTGCTCGTACGGTCGAAGCGGGGCGCGCGGGGGCGCGCGCGTCCCTGCAGAAACAGAAAAGGGGCCGCTTCACGCGAGCGGTCCCGAAAGCCAGACAACTCTTAGCGGTGGATCACTCGGCTCGTGCGTCGATGAAGAACGCAGCTAGCTGCGAGAATTAATGTGAATTGCAGGACACATTGATCATCGACACTTCGAACGCACTTGCGGCCCCGGGTTCC
This sequence comes from Sturnus vulgaris, assembly GCF_052056855.1. Taxonomy (NCBI): domain Eukaryota; kingdom Metazoa; phylum Chordata; class Aves; order Passeriformes; family Sturnidae; genus Sturnus; species Sturnus vulgaris. The sequence continues at coordinate 80,434 of NW_028276103.1, read as the reverse complement.
TCCCGGGGCTACGCCTGTCTGAGCGTCGCTTGACGATCAATCGCCGTCCGGGGGGGCCACCCCGGCGGCGCGGCTGGGGTTGCCTCGCAGGCCCGTTGCCCGCGGTCGACGTCGACGTCGTCGTCGTCGTCGCCGCGCAGGGCCTTCGTCCCCCTAAATGCAGACTCGGGGAGCGCTCCGTAGCTCCCCGCTCCCGGAACGAGCCGCTGGGGCGGAGCTCGTCCTTGCCGGGGCCGTGCCGCGGTGCGGTGGCGGTGGCCGGGGAGAGCGAGAGTCGGCGTCGAAGACGCCGCCGTGGGCCGTGCGAGAGAGACGAGAGAGCGAGAGGGCCGAGAGGGAGGCGAGGCGCGGGCCTCGCCCCCGGGCTCTCCCCCCCGTGCGGGCGGCTGTCTGCGGGTGGGTACCGCGGGGGTACCGTGCCGTGCTGCCGCGCG
>NW_028276103.1:52500-72500 GCF_052056855.1 Sturnus vulgaris | reverse complement strand
CTCGGCCGGCCTTTGTACCTGACGGCCGAATGCTGGGTAGACCTGTTGCCCTCGGCCGGCCTTTGTACGTGGCAGCCTAATGCTGGGTAGACCTGTTGCCCTCGGCCGGCCTTTGTACCTGACGGCCGAATGCTGGGTAGACCTGTTGCCCTCGGCCGGCCTTTGGACGTGGCGGCCGAATGCTGGGTAGACCTGTTGCCCTCGGCCGGCCTTTGGACGTGGCGGCCGAATGCTGGGTAGACCTGTTGCCCTCGGCCGGCCTTTGGACGTGGCGGCCGAATGCTGGGTAGACCTGTTGCCCTCGGCCGGCCTTTGGACGTGGCGGCCGAATGCTGGGTAGACCTGTTGCCCTCGGCCGGCCTTTGGACGTGGCGGCCGAATGCTGGGTAGACCTGTTGCCCTCGGCCGGCCTTTGGACGTGGCGGCCTAATGCTGGGTAGACCTGTTGCCCTCGGCCGGCCTTTGGACGTGGCGGCCTAATGCTGGGTAGACCTGTTGCCCTCGGCCGGCAGTGTTACCGGCCGGCCTAATGCTGGGTAGACCTGTTGCCCTCGGCCCGCCGTGTTACCGGCCAGCCGAATGCTGGGTAGACCTGTTGCCCTCGGCCGGCAGTGTTACCTGACGGCCGAATGCTGGGTAGACCTGTTGCCCTCTGCCGGCCGTCTTTCCGGCTGGCCTAATGCTGGGTAGACCTGTTGCCCTCGGCCGGCCCTGGTACCGGCCGGCATAATGCTGGGTAGACCTGTTGCCCTCGGCCGGTCTTTGTCTCTGGCCGCCCGCGGCGTGGTAGTCCTGTTACCGTCGGCCGGCCTTGCAGCCCGGCCGCCGCGCGATGGCGCCCCGTCTCTTCCATCGGACGCGCGGCCCCCTTGTCGTCTCTGCAGCGGCGAGCACGCCTTCGGCGGTCGGCCTGCACGTCCGGCATGACCGCGGGCACTGGCAGCCCAGCAGGCAGCCCTGCTCTCGCGTCTTCTTCCCCCCGGCGAAAGGCGGGGCGTGAAGGCGGGCGACTTTCGGTCCCAGCCGTGCCCAGGTGTCCCTGCCGGCTCCGTGCGCCAGCATCCACTGGCGAGCTCCGCCGGCCTCTTCCCCAGCCGCGGCCCCTGTCCGCTCCGCCGTCATGGTGCCGGCACCCCACTTCCCCAAGCGCTCCCCGACAGGAGCAGGCAGCGTTGTCGCGCCCCCTCCCCGTGCTCGAATGGACCGCGGCCCTGCTCCGGGCTTCATTTCTGCAGCGCGCTCGCTCGCTCGCTCGCTCGCGCGCTCCCTCCCTCCCCCCCCCCTCCCCCCTCCCCCCGGCCGCCCACCCGCCGCGCTGCCGCCCTGCCGCAGGCTTGAGCGGCGCCGGGGCGGAGGAGGAAGGAACGCCACCAAAGCAAAAGGCTCCGAGAAAGCTGAACAGAGAGCTTCTTTGACCAGGGACAGACGGCGCCAATCATCCCGCCGCCATCCCTGCTTGTGCACCAGGCTCTCCGCCTGCCGACCTCGGCATCAGCCTCCCGCCGCCGCCGTGTAAACTGCCCGGTGGGACCGTGGGCGGGGGCAGGAAGAGGCTGAAAGTGCTGCCAGGGAGGCTGATGGCGGAGGGCGGGGTCGCCCCCAACCGACAATGGGCAGGGCCCGAGGCAGTCTGAAAGCGCTGCCAGGGAGGCTGATGGCGGAGGGCGGGGTCGCCCCCAACCGACAATGGGCAGGGCACGAGACCGTCTGAAAGCGCTGCCAGGGAGGCTGAGGGCGGGGGGCGGGGCGCCCCCAACCGACAATGGGCAGGGCCCGAGGCAGTCTGAAAGCGCTGCCAGGGAGGCTGAGGGCGGGGGGCGGGGCGCCCCCAGCCGACAATGGGCAGGGGCCCGAGAGAGTCTGAAAGCGCTGCCAGGGAGGCTGACGGCGGGGGGCAGGGCGCCCCCAGCCGACAATGGGCAGGGGCGGGGAAAGTCTGAAAGCGCTGCATGGGAGGTTGATGGCGGAGGGCGGGCTCGCCCCCAGCGTTAATGGGTGGCTGCGGAAGACGGGGCAGGGACAGGGAGAGGGCAGGCGGCTTCGTGCCGGCCCCGGGCGCCTCGACAGCGAGCCCTCACGGCCCCCCAAACCCGCGCCGAGGCCCCAAGAGCTCTGCAGACCTTCCGCGGAAGAACCGGCCCGAAAGCGGCCACCCGCTTGCCGACGGCGGCGCCGGTCGCCTCGATGCAGCCGCCTCCGTGGGGCGGGAAGGGGCAGGGCGAGTTGTGCCAGGGCGCGGCGGCTTTGGGCCGAGTTTCGCTGCACGTACGTGCTTCCCCTGGCTGTGCTGCGGCCCGTGAGGTTCTGTTTTGTGGGGGGGGGGGGGCTCTGTAGGTAGGGTCTCTGGGGGACGGGGGAGGAGGCGTGGGGTAGGGAGGACGCCGTTTGGGGGGGTCAGTGTGTCAGCAGGGCGAGAACCGGGCACAGGCCCTCCGTCAGCTCGGCTGTGGGCCCAAAGGGATCACAAATAAGATTTGGCAAGAGTTTTGTTTTCCGGAAAAGATTTTCTTTCCGAGTAAATAGAAGAGGCAATCATTCAAAAAAGGCAAAGAGGAAATGAAACAAATCAAATCAAATCAAAACAAAACAAAACAAAACAAAACAAAACGAAATAAAATAAAATAATAAAATGAAATGAAAAGAAATGAAATGAAATGATGAAATAAAATGTTGTCGAAAATATGTCTTGGTCTTGAAATCGATTCTGCCGGGCGGGGCAAGGCTGCTGGAGCACTTGGGCTCCGGAGCGTTAAGAGGCTGTGGGGTTTCCCCGGCTCCGAGATGGTACAAGGATGCCTCGTCTACCCGGATCCGCGAAACGTGGCCCGTCCCGCGGCGGCCAGGTCGACGCGGCTCCGGGGCCGGTGGCGTGGGACCGCCGTCGCCGGCGAAGGCGCAGCGGCGGCGGCCGTGGCCGCGACGACCAGGTCTACACGACTCCGGGAAACTTGGCCGGTCCCGCGGCGGCCAGGTCTACTGGGCTCCGGGATGGGCGGCCGCCGTGGCCGCGGCGACCAGGTCTACCCGCCTCCGGGACCGGCGGCGTGGGTCCGCCGTCGAGGGCGAGGGCGCTGCGACGGCCGCGGCGACCGGGTCTACCTAGCTCCGGTGCGACCCGGGCTGCGTGCAGCATGGCGAAGGTAGACCTGTGGTCCGCATCACGGCGTGGGCAGACCTGGTGTCCGCAGCATGGAGCGGGTAGACATGTTGTCCGCCGCATGGAGTGGGTAGACCTGTTGTCCGCGTAATGGAGTAGTTAGACCTGGTGTCCGCAGCTTGGAGTGGGTAGACCTGTTGTCCGCAGCAAGCCGTGGGTAGACCTGTTGTCCGCAGCAAGCCGTGGGTAGACCTGGTGTCCGCAGCATGCCCTGGGTAGACCTGGTGTCCGCAGCTTGGTAGACCTGTTGCCCGTTTCATGGCTGGGTAGACCTGGTGTCCGCAGCAAGCCGTGGGTAGACCTGGTGTCCGCAGCTTGGTAGACCTGTTGCCCGATTCATGGCTGGGTAGACCTGTTGTCCGCAGCATTGAGTTGGTAGACCTGGTGTCCGCAGCATGCCCTGGGTAGACCTGGTGTCCGCAGCTTGGTAGACCTGTTGCCCGTTTCATGGCTGGGTAGACCTGTTGTCCGCAGCATTGAGTTGGTAGACCTGGTGTCCGCAGCATGCCCTGGGTAGACCTGGTGTCCGCAGCTTGGTAGACCTGTTGCCCGTTTCATGGCTGGGTAGACCTGGTGTCCGCAGCAAGCCGTGAGTAGACCTGTTGCCCGTTTCATGGCTGGGTAGACCTGGTGTCCGCAGCATGACCTGGGTAGACCTGGTGTCCGCAGCTTGGTAGACCTGTTGCCCGTTTCATGGCTGGGTAGACCTGGTGTCCGCAGCAAGCCGTGGGTAGACCTGGTGTCCGGAGCTTGGTAGACCTGTTGCCCGATTCATGCCTGGGTAGACCTGTTGTCCGCAGCATTGAGTGGGTAGACCTGGTGTCCGCAGCATGCCCTGGGTAGACCTGGTGTCCGCAGCTTGGTAGACCTGTTGCCCGTTTCATAGCTGGGTAGACCTGGTGTCCGCAGCTTGGTAGACCTGTTGCCCGTTTCATGGCTGGGTAGACCTGGTGTCCGCAGCAAGCCGTGAGTAGACCTGTTGCCCGTTTCATGGCTGGGTAGACCTGGTGTCCGCAGCATGCCCTGGGTAGACCTGGTGTCCGCAGCTTGGTAGACCTGTTGCCCGTTTCATGGCTGGGTAGACCTGTTGTCCGCAGCAAGCCGTGAGTAGACCTGTTGCCCGTTTCATGGCTGGGTAGACCTGTTGTCCGCAGCATGCCCTGGGTAGACCTGGTGTCCGCAGCTTGGTAGACCTGTTGCCCGTTTCATGGCTGGGTAGACCTGGTGTCCGCAGCAAGCCGTGGGTAGACCTGCTGCCCGTTTCATGGCTGGGTAGACCTGGTGTCCGCAGCAAGCCGTGGGTAGACCTGGTGTCCGCAGCTTGGTAGACCTGTTGCCCGTTTCATGGCTGGGTAGACCTGTTGTCCGCAGCATTGAGTTGGTAGACCTGGTGTCCGCTACATACCCTGGGTAGACCTGGTGTCCGCAGCTTGGTAGACCTGTTGCCCGTTTCATGGCTGGGTAGACCTGGTGTCCGCAGCATTGAGATGGTAGACCTGTTGCCCGTTTCATGGCTGGGTAGACCTGTTGTCCGCAGCTTGGTAGACCTGTTGCCCGATTCATGGCTGGGTAGACCTGGTGTCCGCAGCAAGCCGTGAGTAGACCTGTTGCCCGTTTCATGGCTGGGTAGACCTGGTGTCCGCAGCATGCCCTGGGTAGACCTGTTGTCCGCAGCTTGGTAGACCTGTTGCCCGTTTCATGGCTGGGTAGACCTGGTGTCCGCAGCAAGCCGTGAGTAGACCTGTTGCCCGTTTCATGGCTGGGTAGACCTGTTGTCCGCAGCATGCCCTGGGTAGACCTGGTGTCCGCAGCTTGGTAGACCTGTTGCCCGTTTCATGGCTGGGTAGACCTGGTGTCCGCAGCAAGCCGTGGGTAGACCTGGTGTCCGCAGCTTGGTAGACCTGTTGCCCGTTTCATGGCTGGGTAGACCTGTTGTCCGCAGCATTGAGTTGGTAGACCTGTTGCCCGTTTCATGGCTGGGTAGACCTGGTGTCCGCAGCTTGGTAGACCTGTTGCCCGTTTCATGGCTGGGTAGACCTGGTGTCCGCAGCAAGCCGTGGGTAGACCTGGTGTCCGGAGCTTGGTAGACCTGTTGCCCGATTCATGCCTGGGTAGACCTGTTGTCCGCAGCAAGCCGTGGGTAGACCTGGTGTCCGCAGCATGCCCTGGGTAGACCTGGTGTCCGCAGCTTGGTAGACCTGTTGCCCGATTCATGCCTGGGTAGACCTGTTGTCCGCAGCATTGAGTGGGTAGACCTGGTGTCCGCAGCATGCCCTGGGTAGACCTGGTGTCCGCAGCTTGGTAGACCTGTTGCCCGTTTCATGGCTGGGTAGACCTGTTGTCCGCAGCAAGCCGTGAGTAGACCTGTTGCCCGTTTCATGGCTGGGTAGACCTGGTGTCCGCAGCAAGCCGTGGGTAGACCTGGTGTCCGCAGCTTGGTAGACCTGTTGCCCGATTCATGGCTGGGTAGACCTGTTGTCCGCAGCATTGAGTTGGTAGACCTGGTGTCCGCAGCATGCCCTGGGTAGACCTGGTGTCCGCAGCTTGGTAGACCTGTTGCCCGTTTCATGGCTGGGTAGACCTGTTGTCCGCAGCATTGAGTTGGTAGACCTGTTGTCCGCAGCAAGCCGTGGGTAGACCTGGTGTCCGCAGCTTGGTAGACCTGTTGCCCGTTTCATGGCTGGGTAGACCTGGTGTCCGCAGCAAGCCGTGAGTAGACCTGTTGCCCGTTTCATGGCTGGGTAGACCTGGTGTCCGCAGCATGACCTGGGTAGACCTGGTGTCCGCAGCTTGGTAGACCTGTTGCCCGTTTCATGGCTGGGTAGACCTGGTGTCCGCAGCAAGCCGTGGGTAGACCTGGTGTCCGGAGCTTGGTAGACCTGTTGCCCGATTCATGCCTGGGTAGACCTGTTGTCCGCAGCATTGAGTGGGTAGACCTGGTGTCCGCAGCATGCCCTGGGTAGACCTGGTGTCCGCAGCTTGGTAGACCTGTTGCCCGTTTCATAGCTGGGTAGACCTGGTGTCCGCAGCTTGGTAGACCTGTTGCCCGTTTCATGGCTGGGTAGACCTGGTGTCCGCAGCAAGCCGTGAGTAGACCTGTTGCCCGTTTCATGGCTGGGTAGACCTGGTGTCCGCAGCATGCCCTGGGTAGACCTGGTGTCCGCAGCTTGGTAGACCTGTTGCCCGTTTCATGGCTGGGTAGACCTGTTGTCCGCAGCAAGCCGTGAGTAGACCTGTTGCCCGTTTCATGGCTGGGTAGACCTGTTGTCCGCAGCATGCCCTGGGTAGACCTGGTGTCCGCAGCTTGGTAGACCTGTTGCCCGTTTCATGGCTGGGTAGACCTGGTGTCCGCAGCAAGCCGTGGGTAGACCTGCTGCCCGTTTCATGGCTGGGTAGACCTGGTGTCCGAAGCAAGCCGTGGGTAGACCTGGTGTCCGCAGCTTGGTAGACCTGTTGCCCGTTTCATGGCTGGGTAGACCTGTTGTCCGCAGCATTGAGTTGGTAGACCTGGTGTCCGCTACATACCCTGGGTAGACCTGGTGTCCGCAGCTTGGTAGACCTGTTGCCCGTTTCATGGCTGGGTAGACCTGGTGTCCGCAGCATTGAGATGGTAGACCTGTTGCCCGTTTCATGGCTGGGTAGACCTGTTGTCCGCAGCTTGGTAGACCTGTTGCCCGATTCATGGCTGGGTAGACCTGGTGTCCGCAGCAAGCCGTGAGTAGACCTGTTGCCCGTTTCATGGCTGGGTAGACCTGGTGTCCGCAGCATGCCCTGGGTAGACCTGTTGTCCGCAGCTTGGTAGACCTGTTGCCCGTTTCATGGCTGGGTAGACCTGGTGTCCGCAGCAAGCCGTGAGTAGACCTGTTGCCCGTTTCATGGCTGGGTAGACCTGTTGTCCGCAGCATGCCCTGGGTAGACCTGGTGTCCGCAGCTTGGTAGACCTGTTGCCCGTTTCATGGCTGGGTAGACCTGGTGTCCGCAGCAAGCCGTGGGTAGACCTGGTGTCCGCAGCTTGGTAGACCTGTTGCCCGTTTCATGGCTGGGTAGACCTGTTGTCCGCAGCATTGAGTTGGTAGACCTGTTGCCCGTTTCATGGCTGGGTAGACCTGGTGTCCGCAGCTTGGTAGACCTGTTGCCCGTTTCATGGCTGGGTAGACCTGGTGTCCGCAGCAAGCCGTGGGTAGACCTGGTGTCCGGAGCTTGGTAGACCTGTTGCCCGATTCATGCCTGGGTAGACCTGTTGTCCGCAGCAAGCCGTGGGTAGACCTGGTGTCCGCAGCATGCCCTGGGTAGACCTGGTGTCCGCAGCTTGGTAGACCTGTTGCCCGATTCATGCCTGGGTAGACCTGTTGTCCGCAGCATTGAGTGGGTAGACCTGGTGTCCGCAGCATGCCCTGGGTAGACCTGGTGTCCGCAGCTTGGTAGACCTGTTGCCCGTTTCATGGCTGGGTAGACCTGTTGTCCGCAGCAAGCCGTGAGTAGACCTGTTGCCCGTTTCATGGCTGGGTAGACCTGGTGTCCGCAGCATGCCCTGGGTAGACCTGGTGTCCGCAGCTTGGTAGACCTGTTGCCCGATTCATGGCTGGGTAGACCTGGTGTCCGCAGCATTGAGTTGGTAGACCTGGTGTCCGCAGCATGCCCTGGGTAGACCTGGTGTCCGCAGCTTGGTAGACCTGTTGCCCGTTTCATGGCTGGGTAGACCTGTTGTCCGCAGCATTGAGTTGGTAGACCTGGTGTCCGCAGCATGCCCTGGGTAGACCTGGTGTCCGCAGCTTGGTAGACCTGTTGCCCGTTTCATGGCTGGGTAGACCTGGTGTCCGCAGCATGCCCTGGGTAGACCTGGTGTCCGCAGCTTGGTAGACCTGTTGCCCGTTTCATGGCTGGGTAGACCTGTTGTCCGCAGCAAGCCGTGGGTAGACCTGGTGTCCGCAGCTTGGTAGACCTGTTGCCCGATTCATGGCTGGGTAGACCTGTTGTCCGCAGCATTGAGTTGGTAGACCTGGTGTCCGCAGCATGCCCTGGGTAGACCTGGTGTCCGCAGCTTGGTAGACCTGTTGCCCGTTTCATAGCTGGGTAGACCTGGTGTCCGCAGCTTGGTAGACCTGTTGCCCGTTTCATGGCTGGGTAGACCTGGTGTCCGCAGCAAGCCGTGAGTAGACCTGTTGCCCGTTTCATGGCTGGGTAGACCTGGTGTCCGCAGCATGCCCTGGGTAGACCTGGTGTCCGCAGCTTGGTAGACCTGTTGCCCGTTTCATGGCTGGGTAGACCTGTTGTCCGCAGCAAGCCGTGAGTAGACCTGTTGCCCGTTTCATGGCTGGGTAGACCTGTTGTCCGCAGCATGCCCTGGGTAGACCTGGTGTCCGCAGCTTGGTAGACCTGTTGCCCGTTTCATGGCTGGGTAGACCTGGTGTCCGCAGCAAGCCGTGGGTAGACCTGCTGCCCGTTTCATGGCTGGGTAGACCTGGTGTCCGCAGCAAGCCGTGGGTAGACCTGGTGTCCGCAGCTTGGTAGACCTGTTGCCCGTTTCATGGCTGGGTAGACCTGTTGTCCGCAGCATTGAGTTGGTAGACCTGGTGTCCGCTACATACCCTGGGTAGACCTGGTGTCCGCAGCTTGGTAGACCTGTTGCCCGTTTCATGGCTGGGTAGACCTGGTGTCCGCAGCATTGAGATGGTAGACCTGTTGCCCGTTTCATGGCTGGGTAGACCTGTTGTCCGCAGCTTGGTAGACCTGTTGCCCGATTCATGGCTGGGTAGACCTGGTGTCCGCAGCAAGCCGTGAGTAGACCTGTTGCCCGTTTCATGGCTGGGTAGACCTGGTGTCCGCAGCATGCCCTGGGTAGACCTGTTGTCCGCAGCTTGGTAGACCTGTTGCCCGTTTCATGGCTGGGTAGACCTGTTGTCCGCAGCAAGCCGTGAGTAGACCTGTTGCCCGTTTCATGGCTGGGTAGACCTGTTGTCCGCAGCATGCCCTGGGTAGACCTGGTGTCCGCAGCTTGGTAGACCTGTTGCCCGTTTCATGGCTGGGTAGACCTGGTGTCCGCAGCAAGCCGTGGGTAGACCTGGTGTCCGCAGCTTGGTAGACCTGTTGCCCGTTTCATGGCTGGGTAGACCTGTTGTCCGCAGCATTGAGTTGGTAGACCTGTTGCCCGTTTCATGGCTGGGTAGACCTGGTGTCCGCAGCTTGGTAGACCTGTTGCCCGTTTCATGGCTGGGTAGACCTGGTGTCCGCAGCAAGCCGTGGGTAGACCTGGTGTCCGGAGCTTGGTAGACCTGTTGCCCGATTCATGGCTGGGTAGACCTGTTGTCCGCAGCAAGCCGTGGGTAGACCTGGTGTCCGCAGCATGCCCTGGGTAGACCTGGTGTCCGCAGCTTGGTAGACCTGTTGCCCGATTCATGCCTGGGTAGACCTGTTGTCCGCAGCAAGCCGTGGGTAGACCTGGTGTCCGCAGCATGCCCTGGGTAGACCTGGTGTCCGCAGCTTGGTAGACCTGTTGCCCGTTTCATGGCTGGGTAGACCTGTTGTCCGCAGCAAGCCGTGAGTAGACCTGTTGCCCGTTTCATGGCTGGGTAGACCTGGTGTCCGCAGCATGCCCTGGGTAGACCTGGTGTCCGCAGCTTGGTAGACCTGTTGCCCGTTTCATGGCTGGGTAGACCTGGTGTCCGCAGCAAGCCGTGGGTAGACCTGGTGTCCGCAGCTTGGTAGACCTGTTGCCCGATTCATGGCTGGGTAGACCTGTTGTCCGCAGCATTGAGTTGGTAGACCTGGTGTCCGCAGCATGCCCTGGGTAGACCTGGTGTCCGCAGCTTGGTAGACCTGTTGCCCGTTTCATGGCTGGGTAGACCTGGTGTCCGCAGCAAGCCGTGAGTAGACCTGTTGCCCGTTTCATGGCTGGGTAGACCTGGTGTCCGCAGCATGCCCTGGGTAGACCTGGTGTCCGCAGCTTGGTAGACCTGTTGCCCGTTTCATGGCTGGGTAGACTTGTTGTCCGCAGCAAGCCGTGGGTAGACCTGGTGTCCGCAGCATGCCCTGGGTAGACCTGGTGTCCGCAGCTTGGTAGACCTGTTGCCCGTTTCATGGCTGGGTAGACCTGGTGTCCGCAGCAAGCCGTGGGTAGACCTGGTGTCCGCAGCATGCCCTGGGTAGACCTGGTGTCCGCAGCTTGGTAGACCTGTTGCCCGTTTCATGGCTGGGTAGACCTGGTGTCCGCAGCAAGCCGTGAGTAGACCTGTTGCCCGTTTCATGGCTGGGTAGACCTGTTGTCCGCAGCATGCCCTGGGTAGACCTGTTGTCCGCAGCTTGGTAGACCTGTTGCCCGTTTCATGGCTGGGTAGACCTGGTGTCCGCAGCAAGCCGTGAGTAGACCTGTTGCCCGTTTCATGGCTGGGTAGACCTGGTGTCCGCAGCAAGCCGTGAGTAGACCTGGTGTCCGCAGCTTGGTAGACCTGTTGCCCGTTTCATGGCTGGGTAGACCTGGTGTCCGCAGCAAGACGTGAGTAGACCTGTTGCCCGTTTCATGGCTGGGTAGACCTGGTGTCCGCAGCATGCCCTGGGTAGACCTGGTGTCCGCAGCTTGGTAGACCTGTTGCCCGTTTCATGGCTGGGTAGACCTGGTGTCCGCAGCAAGCCGTGAGTAGACCTGTTGCCCGTTTCATGGCTGGGTAGACCTGGTGTCCGCAGCATGCCCTGGGTAGACCTGGTGTCCGCAGCTTGGTAGACCTGTTGCCCGTTTCATGGCTGGGTAGACCTGGTGTCCGCAGCATGCCCTGGGTAGACCTGGTGTCCGCAGCTTGGTAGACCTGTTGCCCGATTCATGCCTGGGTAGACCTGTTGTCCGCAGCATGCCCTGGGTAGACCTGGTGTCCGCAGCATGCCCTGGGTAGACCTGGTGTCCGCAGCTTGGTAGACCTGTTGCCCGTTTCATGGCTGGGTAGACCTGGTGTCCGCAGCAAGCCGTGAGTAGACCTGTTGCCCGTTTCATGGCTGGGTAGACCTGGTGTCCGCAGCATGCCCTGGGTAGACCTGGTGTCCGCAGCTTGGTAGACCTGTTGCCCGTTTCATGGCTGGGTAGACCTGGTGTCCGCAGCAAGCCGTGAGTAGACCTGTTGCCCGTTTCATGGCTGGGTAGACCTGTTGTCCGCAGCATGCCCTGGGTAGACCTGGTGTCCGCAGCTTGGTAGACCTGTTGCCCGTTTCATGGCTGGGTAGACCTGGTGTCCGCAGCAAGCCGTGGGTAGACCTGGTGTCCGGAGCTTGGTAGACCTGTTGCCCGATTCATGCCTGGGTAGACCTGTTGTCCGCAGCATGCCCTGGGTAGACCTGGTGTCCGCAGCATGCCCTGGGTAGACCTGGTGTCCGCAGCTTGGTAGACCTGTTGCCCGTTTCATGGCTGGGTAGACCTGGTGTCCGCAGCATGCCCTGGGTAGACCTGGTGTCCGCAGCTTGGTAGACCTGTTGCCCGTTTCATGGCTGGGTAGACCTGGTGTCCGCAGCAAGCCGTGGGTAGACCTGGTGTCCGGAGCTTGGTAGACCTGTTGCCCGATTCATGCCTGGGTAGACCTGTTGTCCGCAGCATTGAGTGGGTAGACCTGGTGTCCGCAGCATGCCCTGGGTAGACCTGGTGTCCGCAGCTTGGTAGACCTGTTGCCCGTTTCATGGCTTGGTAGACCTGTTGTCCGCAGCAAGCCGTGAGTAGACCTGTTGCCCGTTTCATGGCTGGGTAGACCTGTTGTCCGCAGCATGCCCTGGGTAGACCTGGTGTCCGCAGCTTGGTAGACCTGTTGCCCGTTTCATGGCTGGGTAGACCTGTTGTCCGCAGCAAGCCGTGGGTAGACCTGGTGTCCGCAGCATGCCCTGGGTAGACCTGGTGTCCGCAGCTTGGTAGACCTGTTGCCCGTTTCATGGCTGGGTAGACCTGGTGTCCGCAGCAAGCCGTGGGTAGACCTGGTGTCCGCAGCATGCCCTGGGTAGACCTGGTGTCCGCAGCTTGGTAGACCTGTTGCCCGTTTCATGGCTGGGTAGACCTGGTGTCCGCAGCAAGCCGTGAGTAGACCTGTTGCCCGTTTCATGGCTGGGTAGACCTGGTGTCCGCAGCATGCCCTGGGTAGACCTGTTGTCCGCAGCTTGGTAGACCTGTTGCCCGTTTCATGGCTGGGTAGACCTGGTGTCCGCAGCAAGCCGTGAGTAGACCTGTTGCCCGTTTCATGGCTGGGTAGACCTGGTGTCCGCAGCAAGCCGTGAGTAGACCTGGTGTCCGCAGCTTGGTAGACCTGTTGCCCGTTTCATGGCTGGGTAGACCTGGTGTCCGCAGCAAGACGTGAGTAGACCTGTTGCCCGTTTCATGGCTGGGTAGACCTGGTGTCCGCAGCATGCCCTGGGTAGACCTGGTGTCCGCAGCTTGGTAGACCTGTTGCCCGTTTCATGGCTGGGTAGACCTGGTGTCCGCAGCATGCCCTGGGTAGACCTGTTGTCCGCAGCTTGGTAGACCTGTTGCCCGTTTCATGGCTGGGTAGACCTGGTGTCCGCAGCATGCCCTGGGTAGACCTGGTGTCCGCAGCTTGGTAGACCTGTTGCCCGATTCATGCCTGGGTAGACCTGTTGTCCGCAGCATGCCCTGGGTAGACCTGGTGTCCGCAGCATGCCCTGGGTAGACCTGGTGTCCGCAGCTTGGTAGACCTGTTGCCCGTTTCATGGCTGGGTAGACCTGGTGTCCGCAGCAAGCCGTGAGTAGACCTGTTGCCCGTTTCATGGCTGGGTAGACCTGGTGTCCGCAGCATGCCCTGGGTAGACCTGGTGTCCGCAGCTTGGTAGACCTGTTGCCCGTTTCATGGCTGGGTAGACCTGGTGTCCGCAGCAAGCCGTGAGTAGACCTGTTGCCCGTTTCATGGCTGGGTAGACCTGGTGTCCGCAGCATGCCCTGGGTAGACCTGGTGTCCGCAGCTTGGTAGACCTGTTGCCCGTTTCATGGCTGGGTAGACCTGGTGTCCGCAGCAAGCCGTGGGTAGACCTGGTGTCCGGAGCTTGGTAGACCTGTTGCCCGATTCATGCCTGGGTAGACCTGTTGTCCGCAGCATGCCCTGGGTAGACCTGGTGTCCGCAGCATGCCCTGGGTAGACCTGGTGTCCGCAGCTTGGTAGACCTGTTGCCCGTTTCATGGCTGGGTAGACCTGGTGTCCGCAGCAAGCCGTGAGTAGACCTGTTGCCCGTTTCATGGCTGGGTAGACCTGGTGTCCGCAGCATGCCCTGGGTAGACCTGGTGTCCGCAGCTTGGTAGACCTGTTGCCCGTTTCATGGCTGGGTAGACCTGGTGTCCGCAGCAAGCCGTGAGTAGACCTGTTGCCCGTTTCATGGCTGGGTAGACCTGGTGTCCGCAGCATGCCCTGGGTAGACCTGGTGTCCGCAGCTTGGTAGACCTGTTGCCCGTTTCATGGCTGGGTAGACCTGGTGTCCGCAGCAAGCCGTGGGTAGACCTGGTGTCCGGAGCTTGGTAGACCTGTTGCCCGATTCATGCCTGGGTAGACCTGTTGTCCGCAGCATTGAGTGGGTAGACCTGGTGTCCGCAGCATGCCCTGGGTAGACCTGGTGTCCGCAGCTTGGTAGACCTGTTGCCCGTTTCATGGCTGGGTAGACCTGGTGTCCGCAGCAAGCCGTGAGTAGACCTGTTGCCCGTTTCATGGCTGGGTAGACCTGGTGTCCGCAGCATGCCCTGGGTAGACCTGGTGTCCGCAGCTTGGTAGACCTGTTGCCCGTTTCATGGCTGGGTAGACCTGGTGTCCGCAGCAAGCCGTGGGTAGACCTGGTGTCCGGAGCTTGGTAGACCTGTTGCCCGATTCATGCCTGGGTAGACCTGTTGTCCGCAGCATTGAGTGGGTAGACCTGGTGTCCGCAGCATGCCCTGGGTAGACCTGGTGTCCGCAGCTTGGTAGACCTGTTGCCCGTTTCATGGCTGGGTAGACCTGGTGTCCGCAGCAAGCCGTGAGTAGACCTGTTGCCCGTTTCATGGCTGGGTAGACCTGGTGTCCGCAGCATGCCCTGGGTAGACCTGGTGTCCGCAGCTTGGTAGACCTGTTGCCCGTTTCATGGCTGGGTAGACCTGTTGTCCGCAGCAAGCCGTGGGTAGACCTGGTGTCCGGAGCTTGGTAGACCTGTTGCCCGATTCATGCCTGGGTAGACCTGTTGTCCGCAGCATTGAGTGGGTAGACCTGGTGTCCGCAGCATGCCCTGGGTAGACCTGTTGTCCGCAGCTTGGTAGACCTGTTGCCCGTTTCATGGCTGGGTAGACCTGTTGTCCGCAGCAAGCCGTGAGTAGACCTGTTGCCCGTTTCATGACTGGGTAGACCTGGTGTCCGCAGCATGCCCTGGGTAGACCTGGTGTCCGCAGCTTGGTAGACCTGTTGCCCGTTTCATGGCTGGGTAGACCTGGTGTCCGCAGCAAGCCGTGAGTAGACCTGTTGCCCGTTTCATGGCTGGGTAGACCTGGTGTCCGCAGCATGCCCTGGGTAGACCTGGTGTCCGCAGCTTGGTAGACCTGTTGCCCGTTTCATGGCTGGGTAGACCTGTTGTCCGCAGCAAGCCGTGGGTAGACCTGGTGTCCGCAGCTTGGTAGACCTGTTGCCCGATTCATGCCTGGGTAGACCTGTTGTCCGCAGCAAGCCGTGGGTAGACCTGGTGTCCGCAGCTTGGTAGACCTGTTGCCCGTTTCATGGCTGGGTAGACCTGGTGTCCGCAGCATTGAGTTGGTAGACCTGGTGTCCGCAGCAAGCCGTGGGTAGACCTGGTGTCCGCAGCTTGGTAGACCTGTTGCCCGTTTCATGGCTGGGTAGACCTGTTGTCCGCAGCATTGAGTTGGTAGACCTGTTGCCCGTTTCATGGCTGGGTAGACCTGGTGTCCGCAGCTTGGTAGACCTGTTGCCCGTTTCATGGCTGGGTAGACCTGGTGTCCGCAGCAAGCCGTGAGTAGACCTGGTGCCCGTTTCATGGCTGGGTAGACCTGGTGTCCGCAGCAAGCCGTGGGTAGACCTGGTGTCCGCAGCTTGGTAGACCTGTTGCCCGATTCATGGCTGGGTAGACCTGTTGTCCGCAGCAAGCCGTGGGTAGACCTGGTGTCCGCAGCATGCCCTGGGTAGACCTGGTGTCCGCAGCTTGGTAGACCTGTTGCCCGTTTCATGGCTGGGTAGACCTGGTGTCCGCAGCAAGCCGTGGGTAGACCTGGTGTCCGCAGCTTGGTAGACCTGTTGCCCGTTTCATGGCTGGGTAGACCTGTTGTCCGCAGCATTGAGTTGGTAGACCTGGTGTCCGCAGCAAGCCGTGGGTAGACCTGGTGTCCGCAGCATGCCCTGGGTAGACCTGGTGTCCGCAGCTTGGTAGACCTGTTGCCCGTTTCATGCCTGGGTAGACCTGTTGTCCGCAGCAAGCCGTGGGTAGACCTGGTGTCCGCAGCATGCCCTGGGTAGACCTGGTGTCCGCAGCTTGGTAGACCTGTTGCCCGTTTCATGGCTGGGTAGACCTGTTGTCCGCTGCAAGCCGTGAGTAGACCTGTTGCCCGTTTCATGGCTGGGTAGACCTGGTGTCCGCAGCATGCCCTGGGTAGACCTGGTGTCCGCAGCTGGGTAGACCTGTTGCCCGTTTCATGGCTGGGTAGACCTGGTGTCCGCAGCAAGCCGTGGGTAGACCTGGTGTCCGCAGCATGCCCTGGGTAGACCTGGTGTCCGCAGCTTGGTAGACCTGTTGCCCGTTTCATGGCTGGGTAGACCTGGTGTCCGCAGCAAGCCGTGAGTAGACCTGTTGCCCGTTTCATGGCTGGGTAGACCTGGTGTCCGCAGCATGCCCTGGGTAGACCTGGTGTCCGCAGCTTGGTAGACCTGTTGCCCGTTTCATGGCTGGGTAGACCTGGTGTCCGCAGCAAGCCGTGGGTAGACCTGGTGTCCGGAGCTTGGTAGACCTGTTGCCCGATTCATGCCTGGGTAGACCTGTTGTCCGCAGCATGCCCTGGGTAGACCTGGTGTCCGCAGCATGCCCTGGGTAGACCTGGTGTCCGCAGCTTGGTAGACCTGTTGCCCGTTTCATGGCTGGGTAGACCTGGTGTCCGCAGCAAGCCGTGAGTAGACCTGTTGCCCGTTTCATGGCTGGGTAGACCTGGTGTCCGCAGCATGCCCTGGGTAGACCTGGTGTCCGCAGCTTGGTAGACCTGTTGCCCGTTTCATGGCTGGGTAGACCTGGTGTCCGCAGCAAGCCGTGAGTAGACCTGTTGCCCGTTTCATGGCTGGGTAGACCTGGTGTCCGCAGCATGCCCTGGGTAGACCTGGTGTCCGCAGCTTGGTAGACCTGTTGCCCGTTTCATGGCTGGGTAGACCTGGTGTCCGCAGCAAGCCGTGGGTAGACCTGGTGTCCGGAGCTTGGTAGACCTGTTGCCCGATTCATGCCTGGGTAGACCTGTTGTCCGCAGCATTGAGTGGGTAGACCTGGTGTCCGCAGCATGCCCTGGGTAGACCTGGTGTCCGCAGCTTGGTAGACCTGTTGCCCGTTTCATGGCTGGGTAGACCTGGTGTCCGCAGCAAGCCGTGAGTAGACCTGTTGCCCGTTTCATGGCTGGGTAGACCTGTTGTCCGCAGCATGCCCTGGGTAGACCTGGTGTCCGCAGCTTGGTAGACCTGTTGCCCGTTTCATGGCTGGGTAGACCTGGTGTCCGCAGCAAGCCGTGGGTAGACCTGGTGTCCGCAGCATGCCCTGGGTAGACCTGGTGTCCGCAGCTTGGTAGACCTGTTGCCCGTTTCATGGCTGGGTAGACCTGGTGTCCGCAGCAAGCCGTGGGTAGACCTGGTGTCCGCAGCAAGCCGTGGGTAGACCTGGTGTCCGCAGCATGCCCTGGGTAGACCTGGTGTCCGCAGCTTGGTAGACCTGTTGCCCGTTTCATGGCTGGGTAGACCTGTTGTCCGCAGCAAGCCGTGGGTAGACCTGGTGTCCGCAGCATGCCCTGGGTAGACCTGGTGTCCGCAGCTTGGTAGACCTGTTGCCCTTTTCATGCCCTGGGTAGACCTGGTGTCCGCAGCTGGGTAGACCTGTTGTCCGCAGCAAGCCGTGGGTAGACCTGGTGTCCGCAGCATGCCCTGGGTAGACCTGGTGTCCGCAGCTTGGTAGACCTGTTGCCCGTTTCATGGCTGGGTAGACCTGTTGTCCGCAGCAAGCCGTCGGTAGACCTGTTGCCCGTTTCATGGCTGGTAGACCTGTTGTCCGCTGCCGGCCTGGAAGTACTCCAAGGGGTCGCTGTTTCTCGCTGCCTCCGGCTATGTCATCGTAGAAGGCGGCGTGCGCCACTGCGCCCCCTCGGTCACGTACATCGGTTCTCTTTCCGGCCTCCGCCGCTTCGGGCCCATCTGTCCGTATTATGGGAACGAGGTGACGGGCCGTATCCCCACAGGCTGTTGCCGTGCCTGTGTCCGTGGCGGAGAAGGGCGGACGCGCGTGCGGTCGCCAGGGCCAGAAGAACACCGCCGATGTCGGGGCGAGTCGCGTGGCTTCGTCCGGCTTCCCGTCTTACCCAGTTCGACTGGGACAGGTTAGCCCAGAGAGAGAGACCGATGCGATCCGAGAGCCGCTCCCCGGCCCAGGCGAGGCTGCGTGCTCAGTCGGGGGAGAAGCGAGAAAGCCCCCAGAGAGACCGATGCGATCCGAGAGCCGCTCCCCGGCCCAGGCCGAGGCTGCGTGTTCAGTCCGGGGGAGAAGCGAGAAAGCCCCCAGAGAGAGCGATGCGATCCGAGAGCCACCGCGCTCCCCCGGCCCAGGCGAGGCTGCGTTGTTCCAGGCGGGGGAGAAGCGAGAAAAAGGCCCAGAGAGAGGGCGAGAAAGCCGCGAGTGTGTCCCGCTCCGGCCCGGCTGCTGCCGGTTTCGTGACAACGGGGAGCCGGGCGCCCGCTCGCTCCCCCGGGGATGGTGGCGGGCGAGGCGGCGGCGCCTCGCCCCTTTTCTGCCCGGCCTTAAGCCGGGGCCCCGCCCGCTCGCCGGGTGCGGCATTTCTTCGGCTGTCGGTCCCGGTGCACGCTGGTGGCCGGCAGCCGGGGCTGGATTTCTGTGGGGCCGGCCCGGGGTTGTGTTGAGCCTGCCCGGGCTTTCCCTGGCCCCCCTCCCCGAGAGCCCCCCGGGCGTGGCTCGCTTGGCCGAGGTTGGCTGCGCCTCGTTTCCCGCTCCCGACCTGTGTTGCCAGAGTTGTGTCCGTATCGAAAGGGCAGCGGGGGACATGCAGTGGGGCGTGTGGCCTCGCCTCTCGGCTTCGCTTGCTTGCCTGCGAAGGGGGGCTCGGTGACGGGAGTGTCCGGCCCTGCCGTGTGTTGTTGAAGTCGTCCCCCTTCCTCGGCCCTAAGCCGGGGACCCGCGTGTAGCGGGCAGAATTTTTCCGGGGCGGCGGTCGGCCGCGGTGGCCGGCCGTGTCCCCCCCCCCAGGACGGACCCCGCAACCCAACAGAGAGCGAGCGAGCGAGTGAGCCCCCGAGAGTGTGTCGTGGGCGGGGCGGCGGCGCCTCGCCCTTTCTCGGTATCGGCCGGGCGCGATCGAGGCACCGTGCCGGGGCGGCCCGTGGTGTCTGGCCTGCCCCGGCTGCCGTGGTTGCCGTTGCCGGCGGGGGCTGGGTTTTGCGAGCGGCTCCGTTCTTTTTTATTAAAGCGTGCCGGTGTGCGGGGCAGTGTGGGGGTGCCCGCCCGGCCTCCGTTCTTTTTCTCTCGCGGCCCTAAGCCGCGGCACCGAGAAGCGCGCGCTGACGAAGGGTCACGGGCCGCCACCGAAGCGAAAGCGAAAGGCGAGAGAGAAGGGCTGGCTGTGTTGGCGAGTGAGAAAAGAGACCGTATGTCCGGTGGTTGGAGGGGTTTTACGGGAGGAGTTGAGAGGCGCGTTCTCGCCCCCACCCCTGGCTCGTGACCCCCGTGGCTAGCACGGGTCGTGCGACGCATGGCGTGCTTTTTTTTTTAGTTTTTTTTTTGGTGCGGTGGCTTGCCCTTCCCCCCGGCTTTTTTTCCGGGTGGGAAGCCGATCGCTGCGAGGCGGGCGAAAGCCGGTGGCCCGCGGCGTGGTCGGTGGCAGCTGCTCCGTTTTCCGTTGTCTTGCGGCCCGCGGGCGGGTGGCGGCACCCCCCGCTCTCTTCCTCTGCTGCGTGATCGATCCCGAAGGTTGCAAGCGGCCCGCCGGCGTCGGGGGCCTAGGGAGCGTCGGGGAGGCTCGGCGGCGCCAAGGGAGGGCCTCTCGGGGACGTGTCCCGCTCGCACGCATGTTGGAGCCCTGCTCCGTTGCCGTTGTCCCAGGAACCCGCGGCCGCGGGGGCTCCCCGTTGCCCCGCGGCTGCTTTTCTTTCTGTCCCCGTCCGATCGATGAGGCTTTTCGGGTCGCGTCGGAAAGGGCCCCCGGCGGGCCGGCTCCTCCGGGCGAAGTCTCGGTGGTGTCCGGTCCCTCGAGCAGGGCGGTCTCCTGTCCAATTCGCTTCCCGTCGCAGGCGAGGTGTCGCTCCTTCCGCTTGCCGGGGAAGGAACATCTTTACCGTCCCAGGCTGTGTGATGGCCGCGTGGCCCCGTGAGCACTCAAGGTGTCCTTAAAACCACGCGAGGTGCCGGCGCTGGCCCTGGTCCGAGTTTAGCGTCCCGTGGGTGCCGGCCGCGAGCAGCACCGGGCGGCGGTGCGGCTCGAGCTTGAGCCGAGAGAAAACGAAACCAAACCCCCCCCCCCCCTCGAGTGCGAGAGAGAGTGAGAGGGCTGACGAGAACCGATGGCGGGGCCGGGGGAGCACGGACGGGGGAAAAGAGCCCGTTCCGCGCGCGCACCGCGCACGGCGCTCCTTTGTCGTGCCGCCGCCTGCTGCAGAGC
>NW_028276103.1:20000-40000 GCF_052056855.1 Sturnus vulgaris | reverse complement strand
TTTGGACGTGGCGGCCTAATGCTGGGTAGACCTGTTGCCCTCGGCCGGCCTTTGGACGTGGCGGCCGAATGCTGGGTAGACCTGTTGCCCTCTGCCGGCCGGCCTAATGCTGGGTAGACCTGTTGCCCTCGGCCGGCCTTTGGATGTGGCGGCCTAATGCTGGGTAGACCTGTTGCCCTCGGCCGGCCTTTGGACGTGGCGGCCTAATGCTGGGTAGACCTGTTGCCCTCGGCCGGCCTTTGGACGTGGCGGCCTAATGCTGGGTAGACCTGTTGCCCTCGGCCGGCCTTTGTACCTGACGGCCGAATGCTGGGTAGACCTGTTGCCCTCGGCCGGCCGGCCTAATGCTGGGTAGACCTGTTGCCCTCGGCCGGCCTTTGGACGTGGCGGCCTAATGCTGGGTAGACCTGTTGCCCTCGGCCGGCCTTTGGACGTGGCGGCCTAATGCTGGGTAGACCTGTTGCCCTCGGCCGGCCTTTGGACGTGGCGGCCGAATGCTGGGTAGACCTGTTGCCCTCGGCCGGCCTTTGTACCTGACGGCCGAATGCTGGGTAGACCTGTTGCCCTCGGCCGGCCTTTGGACGTGGCGGCCTAATGCTGGGTAGACCTGTTGCCCTCGGCCGGCAGTGTTACCGGCCGGCCTAATGCTGGGTAGACCTGTTGCCCTCGGCCGGCCTTTGTACCTGACGGCCGAATGCTGGGTAGACCTGTTGCCCTCTGCCGGCCGGCCTAATGCTGGTTAGACCTGTTGCCCTCGGCCGGCCTTTGGACGTGGCGGCCTAATGCTGGGTAGACCTGTTGCCCTCGGCCGGCAGTGTTACCGGCCGGCCTAATGCTGGGTAGACCTGTTGCCCTCGGCCGGCCTTTGTACCTGACGGCCGAATGCTGGGTAGACCTGTTGCCCTCGGCCGGCCTTTGTACGTGGCAGCCTAATGCTGGGTAGACCTGTTGCCCTCGGCCGGCCTTTGTACCTGACGGCCGAATGCTGGGTAGACCTGTTGCCCTCGGCCGGCCTTTGGACGTGGCGGCCGAATGCTGGGTAGACCTGTTGCCCTCGGCCGGCCTTTGGACGTGGCGGCCGAATGCTGGGTAGACCTGTTGCCCTCGGCCGGCCTTTGGACGTGGCGGCCGAATGCTGGGTAGACCTGTTGCCCTCGGCCGGCCTTTGGACGTGGCGGCCGAATGCTGGGTAGACCTGTTGCCCTCGGCCGGCCTTTGGACGTGGCGGCCGAATGCTGGGTAGACCTGTTGCCCTCGGCCGGCCTTTGGACGTGGCGGCCTAATGCTGGGTAGACCTGTTGCCCTCGGCCGGCCTTTGGACGTGGCGGCCTAATGCTGGGTAGACCTGTTGCCCTCGGCCGGCAGTGTTACCGGCCGGCCTAATGCTGGGTAGACCTGTTGCCCTCGGCCCGCCGTGTTACCGGCCAGCCGAATGCTGGGTAGACCTGTTGCCCTCGGCCGGCAGTGTTACCTGACGGCCGAATGCTGGGTAGACCTGTTGCCCTCTGCCGGCCGTCTTTCCGGCTGGCCTAATGCTGGGTAGACCTGTTGCCCTCGGCCGGCCCTGGTACCGGCCGGCATAATGCTGGGTAGACCTGTTGCCCTCGGCCGGTCTTTGTCTCTGGCCGCCCGCGGCGTGGTAGTCCTGTTACCGTCGGCCGGCCTTGCAGCCCGGCCGCCGCGCGATGGCGCCCCGTCTCTTCCATCGGACGCGCGGCCCCCTTGTCGTCTCTGCAGCGGCGAGCACGCCTTCGGCGGTCGGCCTGCACGTCCGGCATGACCGCGGGCACTGGCAGCCCAGCAGGCAGCCCTGCTCTCGCGTCTTCTTCCCCCCGGCGAAAGGCGGGGCGTGAAGGCGGGCGACTTTCGGTCCCAGCCGTGCCCAGGTGTCCCTGCCGGCTCCGTGCGCCAGCATCCACTGGCGAGCTCCGCCGGCCTCTTCCCCAGCCGCGGCCCCTGTCCGCTCCGCCGTCATGGTGCCGGCACCCCACTTCCCCAAGCGCTCCCCGACAGGAGCAGGCAGCGTTGTCGCGCCCCCTCCCCGTGCTCGAATGGACCGCGGCCCTGCTCCGGGCTTCATTTCTGCAGCGCGCTCGCTCGCTCGCTCGCTCGCGCGCTCCCTCCCTCCCCCCCCCCTCCCCCCTCCCCCCGGCCGCCCACCCGCCGCGCTGCCGCCCTGCCGCAGGCTTGAGCGGCGCCGGGGCGGAGGAGGAAGGAACGCCACCAAAGCAAAAGGCTCCGAGAAAGCTGAACAGAGAGCTTCTTTGACCAGGGACAGACGGCGCCAATCATCCCGCCGCCATCCCTGCTTGTGCACCAGGCTCTCCGCCTGCCGACCTCGGCATCAGCCTCCCGCCGCCGCCGTGTAAACTGCCCGGTGGGACCGTGGGCGGGGGCAGGAAGAGGCTGAAAGTGCTGCCAGGGAGGCTGATGGCGGAGGGCGGGGTCGCCCCCAACCGACAATGGGCAGGGCCCGAGGCAGTCTGAAAGCGCTGCCAGGGAGGCTGATGGCGGAGGGCGGGGTCGCCCCCAACCGACAATGGGCAGGGCACGAGACCGTCTGAAAGCGCTGCCAGGGAGGCTGAGGGCGGGGGGCGGGGCGCCCCCAACCGACAATGGGCAGGGCCCGAGGCAGTCTGAAAGCGCTGCCAGGGAGGCTGAGGGCGGGGGGCGGGGCGCCCCCAGCCGACAATGGGCAGGGGCCCGAGAGAGTCTGAAAGCGCTGCCAGGGAGGCTGACGGCGGGGGGCAGGGCGCCCCCAGCCGACAATGGGCAGGGGCGGGGAAAGTCTGAAAGCGCTGCATGGGAGGTTGATGGCGGAGGGCGGGCTCGCCCCCAGCGTTAATGGGTGGCTGCGGAAGACGGGGCAGGGACAGGGAGAGGGCAGGCGGCTTCGTGCCGGCCCCGGGCGCCTCGACAGCGAGCCCTCACGGCCCCCCAAACCCGCGCCGAGGCCCCAAGAGCTCTGCAGACCTTCCGCGGAAGAACCGGCCCGAAAGCGGCCACCCGCTTGCCGACGGCGGCGCCGGTCGCCTCGATGCAGCCGCCTCCGTGGGGCGGGAAGGGGCAGGGCGAGTTGTGCCAGGGCGCGGCGGCTTTGGGCCGAGTTTCGCTGCACGTACGTGCTTCCCCTGGCTGTGCTGCGGCCCGTGAGGTTCTGTTTTGTGGGGGGGGGGGGGCTCTGTAGGTAGGGTCTCTGGGGGACGGGGGAGGAGGCGTGGGGTAGGGAGGACGCCGTTTGGGGGGGTCAGTGTGTCAGCAGGGCGAGAACCGGGCACAGGCCCTCCGTCAGCTCGGCTGTGGGCCCAAAGGGATCACAAATAAGATTTGGCAAGAGTTTTGTTTTCCGGAAAAGATTTTCTTTCCGAGTAAATAGAAGAGGCAATCATTCAAAAAAGGCAAAGAGGAAATGAAACAAATCAAATCAAATCAAAACAAAACAAAACAAAACAAAACAAAACGAAATAAAATAAAATAATAAAATGAAATGAAAAGAAATGAAATGAAATGATGAAATAAAATGTTGTCGAAAATATGTCTTGGTCTTGAAATCGATTCTGCCGGGCGGGGCAAGGCTGCTGGAGCACTTGGGCTCCGGAGCGTTAAGAGGCTGTGGGGTTTCCCCGGCTCCGAGATGGTACAAGGATGCCTCGTCTACCCGGATCCGCGAAACGTGGCCCGTCCCGCGGCGGCCAGGTCGACGCGGCTCCGGGGCCGGTGGCGTGGGACCGCCGTCGCCGGCGAAGGCGCAGCGGCGGCGGCCGTGGCCGCGACGACCAGGTCTACACGACTCCGGGAAACTTGGCCGGTCCCGCGGCGGCCAGGTCTACTGGGCTCCGGGATGGGCGGCCGCCGTGGCCGCGGCGACCAGGTCTACCCGCCTCCGGGACCGGCGGCGTGGGTCCGCCGTCGAGGGCGAGGGCGCTGCGACGGCCGCGGCGACCGGGTCTACCTAGCTCCGGTGCGACCCGGGCTGCGTGCAGCATGGCGAAGGTAGACCTGTGGTCCGCATCACGGCGTGGGCAGACCTGGTGTCCGCAGCATGGAGCGGGTAGACATGTTGTCCGCCGCATGGAGTGGGTAGACCTGTTGTCCGCGTAATGGAGTAGTTAGACCTGGTGTCCGCAGCTTGGAGTGGGTAGACCTGTTGCCCGCAGCAAGCCGTGGGTAGACCTGTTGTCCGCAGCAAGCCGTGGGTAGACCTGGTGTCCGCAGCATGCCCTGGGTAGACCTGGTGTCCGCAGCTTGGTAGACCTGTTGCCCGTTTCATGGCTGGGTAGACCTGGTGTCCGCAGCAAGCCGTGGGTAGACCTGGTGTCCGCAGCTTGGTAGACCTGTTGCCCGATTCATGGCTGGGTAGACCTGTTGTCCGCAGCATTGAGTTGGTAGACCTGGTGTCCGCAGCATGCCCTGGGTAGACCTGGTGTCCGCAGCTTGGTAGACCTGTTGCCCGTTTCATGGCTGGGTAGACCTGTTGTCCGCAGCATTGAGTTGGTAGACCTGGTGTCCGCAGCATGCCCTGGGTAGACCTGGTGTCCGCAGCTTGGTAGACCTGTTGCCCGTTTCATGGCTGGGTAGACCTGGTGTCCGCAGCAAGCCGTGAGTAGACCTGTTGCCCGTTTCATGGCTGGGTAGACCTGGTGTCCGCAGCATGACCTGGGTAGACCTGGTGTCCGCAGCTTGGTAGACCTGTTGCCCGTTTCATGGCTGGGTAGACCTGGTGTCCGCAGCAAGCCGTGGGTAGACCTGGTGTCCGGAGCTTGGTAGACCTGTTGCCCGATTCATGCCTGGGTAGACCTGTTGTCCGCAGCATTGAGTGGGTAGACCTGGTGTCCGCAGCATGCCCTGGGTAGACCTGGTGTCCGCAGCTTGGTAGACCTGTTGCCCGTTTCATAGCTGGGTAGACCTGGTGTCCGCAGCTTGGTAGACCTGTTGCCCGTTTCATGGCTGGGTAGACCTGGTGTCCGCAGCAAGCCGTGAGTAGACCTGTTGCCCGTTTCATGGCTGGGTAGACCTGGTGTCCGCAGCATGCCCTGGGTAGACCTGGTGTCCGCAGCTTGGTAGACCTGTTGCCCGTTTCATGGCTGGGTAGACCTGTTGTCCGCAGCAAGCCGTGAGTAGACCTGTTGCCCGTTTCATGGCTGGGTAGACCTGTTGTCCGCAGCATGCCCTGGGTAGACCTGGTGTCCGCAGCTTGGTAGACCTGTTGCCCGTTTCATGGCTGGGTAGACCTGGTGTCCGCAGCAAGCCGTGGGTAGACCTGCTGCCCGTTTCATGGCTGGGTAGACCTGGTGTCCGCAGCAAGCCGTGGGTAGACCTGGTGTCCGCAGCTTGGTAGACCTGTTGCCCGTTTCATGGCTGGGTAGACCTGTTGTCCGCAGCATTGAGTTGGTAGACCTGGTGTCCGCTACATACCCTGGGTAGACCTGGTGTCCGCAGCTTGGTAGACCTGTTGCCCGTTTCATGGCTGGGTAGACCTGGTGTCCGCAGCATTGAGATGGTAGACCTGTTGCCCGTTTCATGGCTGGGTAGACCTGTTGTCCGCAGCTTGGTAGACCTGTTGCCCGATTCATGGCTGGGTAGACCTGGTGTCCGCAGCAAGCCGTGAGTAGACCTGTTGCCCGTTTCATGGCTGGGTAGACCTGGTGTCCGCAGCATGCCCTGGGTAGACCTGTTGTCCGCAGCTTGGTAGACCTGTTGCCCGTTTCATGGCTGGGTAGACCTGGTGTCCGCAGCAAGCCGTGAGTAGACCTGTTGCCCGTTTCATGGCTGGGTAGACCTGTTGTCCGCAGCATGCCCTGGGTAGACCTGGTGTCCGCAGCTTGGTAGACCTGTTGCCCGTTTCATGGCTGGGTAGACCTGGTGTCCGCAGCAAGCCGTGGGTAGACCTGGTGTCCGCAGCTTGGTAGACCTGTTGCCCGTTTCATGGCTGGGTAGACCTGTTGTCCGCAGCATTGAGTTGGTAGACCTGTTGCCCGTTTCATGGCTGGGTAGACCTGGTGTCCGCAGCTTGGTAGACCTGTTGCCCGTTTCATGGCTGGGTAGACCTGGTGTCCGCAGCAAGCCGTGGGTAGACCTGGTGTCCGGAGCTTGGTAGACCTGTTGCCCGATTCATGCCTGGGTAGACCTGTTGTCCGCAGCAAGCCGTGGGTAGACCTGGTGTCCGCAGCATGCCCTGGGTAGACCTGGTGTCCGCAGCTTGGTAGACCTGTTGCCCGATTCATGCCTGGGTAGACCTGTTGTCCGCAGCATTGAGTGGGTAGACCTGGTGTCCGCAGCATGCCCTGGGTAGACCTGGTGTCCGCAGCTTGGTAGACCTGTTGCCCGTTTCATGGCTGGGTAGACCTGTTGTCCGCAGCAAGCCGTGAGTAGACCTGTTGCCCGTTTCATGGCTGGGTAGACCTGGTGTCCGCAGCAAGCCGTGGGTAGACCTGGTGTCCGCAGCTTGGTAGACCTGTTGCCCGATTCATGGCTGGGTAGACCTGTTGTCCGCAGCATTGAGTTGGTAGACCTGGTGTCCGCAGCATGCCCTGGGTAGACCTGGTGTCCGCAGCTTGGTAGACCTGTTGCCCGTTTCATGGCTGGGTAGACCTGTTGTCCGCAGCATTGAGTTGGTAGACCTGTTGTCCGCAGCAAGCCGTGGGTAGACCTGGTGTCCGCAGCTTGGTAGACCTGTTGCCCGTTTCATGGCTGGGTAGACCTGGTGTCCGCAGCAAGCCGTGAGTAGACCTGTTGCCCGTTTCATGGCTGGGTAGACCTGGTGTCCGCAGCATGACCTGGGTAGACCTGGTGTCCGCAGCTTGGTAGACCTGTTGCCCGTTTCATGGCTGGGTAGACCTGGTGTCCGCAGCAAGCCGTGGGTAGACCTGGTGTCCGGAGCTTGGTAGACCTGTTGCCCGATTCATGCCTGGGTAGACCTGTTGTCCGCAGCATTGAGTGGGTAGACCTGGTGTCCGCAGCATGCCCTGGGTAGACCTGGTGTCCGCAGCTTGGTAGACCTGTTGCCCGTTTCATAGCTGGGTAGACCTGGTGTCCGCAGCTTGGTAGACCTGTTGCCCGTTTCATGGCTGGGTAGACCTGGTGTCCGCAGCAAGCCGTGAGTAGACCTGTTGCCCGTTTCATGGCTGGGTAGACCTGGTGTCCGCAGCATGCCCTGGGTAGACCTGGTGTCCGCAGCTTGGTAGACCTGTTGCCCGTTTCATGGCTGGGTAGACCTGTTGTCCGCAGCAAGCCGTGAGTAGACCTGTTGCCCGTTTCATGGCTGGGTAGACCTGTTGTCCGCAGCATGCCCTGGGTAGACCTGGTGTCCGCAGCTTGGTAGACCTGTTGCCCGTTTCATGGCTGGGTAGACCTGGTGTCCGCAGCAAGCCGTGGGTAGACCTGCTGCCCGTTTCATGGCTGGGTAGACCTGGTGTCCGAAGCAAGCCGTGGGTAGACCTGGTGTCCGCAGCTTGGTAGACCTGTTGCCCGTTTCATGGCTGGGTAGACCTGTTGTCCGCAGCATTGAGTTGGTAGACCTGGTGTCCGCTACATACCCTGGGTAGACCTGGTGTCCGCAGCTTGGTAGACCTGTTGCCCGTTTCATGGCTGGGTAGACCTGGTGTCCGCAGCATTGAGATGGTAGACCTGTTGCCCGTTTCATGGCTGGGTAGACCTGTTGTCCGCAGCTTGGTAGACCTGTTGCCCGATTCATGGCTGGGTAGACCTGGTGTCCGCAGCAAGCCGTGAGTAGACCTGTTGCCCGTTTCATGGCTGGGTAGACCTGGTGTCCGCAGCATGCCCTGGGTAGACCTGTTGTCCGCAGCTTGGTAGACCTGTTGCCCGTTTCATGGCTGGGTAGACCTGGTGTCCGCAGCAAGCCGTGAGTAGACCTGTTGCCCGTTTCATGGCTGGGTAGACCTGTTGTCCGCAGCATGCCCTGGGTAGACCTGGTGTCCGCAGCTTGGTAGACCTGTTGCCCGTTTCATGGCTGGGTAGACCTGGTGTCCGCAGCAAGCCGTGGGTAGACCTGGTGTCCGCAGCTTGGTAGACCTGTTGCCCGTTTCATGGCTGGGTAGACCTGTTGTCCGCAGCATTGAGTTGGTAGACCTGTTGCCCGTTTCATGGCTGGGTAGACCTGGTGTCCGCAGCTTGGTAGACCTGTTGCCCGTTTCATGGCTGGGTAGACCTGGTGTCCGCAGCAAGCCGTGGGTAGACCTGGTGTCCGGAGCTTGGTAGACCTGTTGCCCGATTCATGCCTGGGTAGACCTGTTGTCCGCAGCAAGCCGTGGGTAGACCTGGTGTCCGCAGCATGCCCTGGGTAGACCTGGTGTCCGCAGCTTGGTAGACCTGTTGCCCGATTCATGCCTGGGTAGACCTGTTGTCCGCAGCATTGAGTGGGTAGACCTGGTGTCCGCAGCATGCCCTGGGTAGACCTGGTGTCCGCAGCTTGGTAGACCTGTTGCCCGTTTCATGGCTGGGTAGACCTGTTGTCCGCAGCAAGCCGTGAGTAGACCTGTTGCCCGTTTCATGGCTGGGTAGACCTGGTGTCCGCAGCATGCCCTGGGTAGACCTGGTGTCCGCAGCTTGGTAGACCTGTTGCCCGATTCATGGCTGGGTAGACCTGGTGTCCGCAGCATTGAGTTGGTAGACCTGGTGTCCGCAGCATGCCCTGGGTAGACCTGGTGTCCGCAGCTTGGTAGACCTGTTGCCCGTTTCATGGCTGGGTAGACCTGTTGTCCGCAGCATTGAGTTGGTAGACCTGGTGTCCGCAGCATGCCCTGGGTAGACCTGGTGTCCGCAGCTTGGTAGACCTGTTGCCCGTTTCATGGCTGGGTAGACCTGGTGTCCGCAGCATGCCCTGGGTAGACCTGGTGTCCGCAGCTTGGTAGACCTGTTGCCCGTTTCATGGCTGGGTAGACCTGTTGTCCGCAGCAAGCCGTGGGTAGACCTGGTGTCCGCAGCTTGGTAGACCTGTTGCCCGATTCATGGCTGGGTAGACCTGTTGTCCGCAGCATTGAGTTGGTAGACCTGGTGTCCGCAGCATGCCCTGGGTAGACCTGGTGTCCGCAGCTTGGTAGACCTGTTGCCCGTTTCATAGCTGGGTAGACCTGGTGTCCGCAGCTTGGTAGACCTGTTGCCCGTTTCATGGCTGGGTAGACCTGGTGTCCGCAGCAAGCCGTGAGTAGACCTGTTGCCCGTTTCATGGCTGGGTAGACCTGGTGTCCGCAGCATGCCCTGGGTAGACCTGGTGTCCGCAGCTTGGTAGACCTGTTGCCCGTTTCATGGCTGGGTAGACCTGTTGTCCGCAGCAAGCCGTGAGTAGACCTGTTGCCCGTTTCATGGCTGGGTAGACCTGTTGTCCGCAGCATGCCCTGGGTAGACCTGGTGTCCGCAGCTTGGTAGACCTGTTGCCCGTTTCATGGCTGGGTAGACCTGGTGTCCGCAGCAAGCCGTGGGTAGACCTGCTGCCCGTTTCATGGCTGGGTAGACCTGGTGTCCGCAGCAAGCCGTGGGTAGACCTGGTGTCCGCAGCTTGGTAGACCTGTTGCCCGTTTCATGGCTGGGTAGACCTGTTGTCCGCAGCATTGAGTTGGTAGACCTGGTGTCCGCTACATACCCTGGGTAGACCTGGTGTCCGCAGCTTGGTAGACCTGTTGCCCGTTTCATGGCTGGGTAGACCTGGTGTCCGCAGCATTGAGATGGTAGACCTGTTGCCCGTTTCATGGCTGGGTAGACCTGTTGTCCGCAGCTTGGTAGACCTGTTGCCCGATTCATGGCTGGGTAGACCTGGTGTCCGCAGCAAGCCGTGAGTAGACCTGTTGCCCGTTTCATGGCTGGGTAGACCTGGTGTCCGCAGCATGCCCTGGGTAGACCTGTTGTCCGCAGCTTGGTAGACCTGTTGCCCGTTTCATGGCTGGGTAGACCTGTTGTCCGCAGCAAGCCGTGAGTAGACCTGTTGCCCGTTTCATGGCTGGGTAGACCTGTTGTCCGCAGCATGCCCTGGGTAGACCTGGTGTCCGCAGCTTGGTAGACCTGTTGCCCGTTTCATGGCTGGGTAGACCTGGTGTCCGCAGCAAGCCGTGGGTAGACCTGGTGTCCGCAGCTTGGTAGACCTGTTGCCCGTTTCATGGCTGGGTAGACCTGTTGTCCGCAGCATTGAGTTGGTAGACCTGTTGCCCGTTTCATGGCTGGGTAGACCTGGTGTCCGCAGCTTGGTAGACCTGTTGCCCGTTTCATGGCTGGGTAGACCTGGTGTCCGCAGCAAGCCGTGGGTAGACCTGGTGTCCGGAGCTTGGTAGACCTGTTGCCCGATTCATGGCTGGGTAGACCTGTTGTCCGCAGCAAGCCGTGGGTAGACCTGGTGTCCGCAGCATGCCCTGGGTAGACCTGGTGTCCGCAGCTTGGTAGACCTGTTGCCCGATTCATGCCTGGGTAGACCTGTTGTCCGCAGCAAGCCGTGGGTAGACCTGGTGTCCGCAGCATGCCCTGGGTAGACCTGGTGTCCGCAGCTTGGTAGACCTGTTGCCCGTTTCATGGCTGGGTAGACCTGTTGTCCGCAGCAAGCCGTGAGTAGACCTGTTGCCCGTTTCATGGCTGGGTAGACCTGGTGTCCGCAGCATGCCCTGGGTAGACCTGGTGTCCGCAGCTTGGTAGACCTGTTGCCCGTTTCATGGCTGGGTAGACCTGGTGTCCGCAGCAAGCCGTGGGTAGACCTGGTGTCCGCAGCTTGGTAGACCTGTTGCCCGATTCATGGCTGGGTAGACCTGTTGTCCGCAGCATTGAGTTGGTAGACCTGGTGTCCGCAGCATGCCCTGGGTAGACCTGGTGTCCGCAGCTTGGTAGACCTGTTGCCCGTTTCATGGCTGGGTAGACCTGGTGTCCGCAGCAAGCCGTGAGTAGACCTGTTGCCCGTTTCATGGCTGGGTAGACCTGGTGTCCGCAGCATGCCCTGGGTAGACCTGGTGTCCGCAGCTTGGTAGACCTGTTGCCCGTTTCATGGCTGGGTAGACTTGTTGTCCGCAGCAAGCCGTGGGTAGACCTGGTGTCCGCAGCATGCCCTGGGTAGACCTGGTGTCCGCAGCTTGGTAGACCTGTTGCCCGTTTCATGGCTGGGTAGACCTGGTGTCCGCAGCAAGCCGTGGGTAGACCTGGTGTCCGCAGCATGCCCTGGGTAGACCTGGTGTCCGCAGCTTGGTAGACCTGTTGCCCGTTTCATGGCTGGGTAGACCTGGTGTCCGCAGCAAGCCGTGAGTAGACCTGTTGCCCGTTTCATGGCTGGGTAGACCTGTTGTCCGCAGCATGCCCTGGGTAGACCTGTTGTCCGCAGCTTGGTAGACCTGTTGCCCGTTTCATGGCTGGGTAGACCTGGTGTCCGCAGCAAGCCGTGAGTAGACCTGTTGCCCGTTTCATGGCTGGGTAGACCTGGTGTCCGCAGCAAGCCGTGAGTAGACCTGGTGTCCGCAGCTTGGTAGACCTGTTGCCCGTTTCATGGCTGGGTAGACCTGGTGTCCGCAGCAAGACGTGAGTAGACCTGTTGCCCGTTTCATGGCTGGGTAGACCTGGTGTCCGCAGCATGCCCTGGGTAGACCTGGTGTCCGCAGCTTGGTAGACCTGTTGCCCGTTTCATGGCTGGGTAGACCTGGTGTCCGCAGCAAGCCGTGAGTAGACCTGTTGCCCGTTTCATGGCTGGGTAGACCTGGTGTCCGCAGCATGCCCTGGGTAGACCTGGTGTCCGCAGCTTGGTAGACCTGTTGCCCGTTTCATGGCTGGGTAGACCTGGTGTCCGCAGCATGCCCTGGGTAGACCTGGTGTCCGCAGCTTGGTAGACCTGTTGCCCGATTCATGCCTGGGTAGACCTGTTGTCCGCAGCATGCCCTGGGTAGACCTGGTGTCCGCAGCATGCCCTGGGTAGACCTGGTGTCCGCAGCTTGGTAGACCTGTTGCCCGTTTCATGGCTGGGTAGACCTGGTGTCCGCAGCAAGCCGTGAGTAGACCTGTTGCCCGTTTCATGGCTGGGTAGACCTGGTGTCCGCAGCATGCCCTGGGTAGACCTGGTGTCCGCAGCTTGGTAGACCTGTTGCCCGTTTCATGGCTGGGTAGACCTGGTGTCCGCAGCAAGCCGTGAGTAGACCTGTTGCCCGTTTCATGGCTGGGTAGACCTGTTGTCCGCAGCATGCCCTGGGTAGACCTGGTGTCCGCAGCTTGGTAGACCTGTTGCCCGTTTCATGGCTGGGTAGACCTGGTGTCCGCAGCAAGCCGTGGGTAGACCTGGTGTCCGGAGCTTGGTAGACCTGTTGCCCGATTCATGCCTGGGTAGACCTGTTGTCCGCAGCATGCCCTGGGTAGACCTGGTGTCCGCAGCATGCCCTGGGTAGACCTGGTGTCCGCAGCTTGGTAGACCTGTTGCCCGTTTCATGGCTGGGTAGACCTGGTGTCCGCAGCATGCCCTGGGTAGACCTGGTGTCCGCAGCTTGGTAGACCTGTTGCCCGTTTCATGGCTGGGTAGACCTGGTGTCCGCAGCAAGCCGTGGGTAGACCTGGTGTCCGGAGCTTGGTAGACCTGTTGCCCGATTCATGCCTGGGTAGACCTGTTGTCCGCAGCATTGAGTGGGTAGACCTGGTGTCCGCAGCATGCCCTGGGTAGACCTGGTGTCCGCAGCTTGGTAGACCTGTTGCCCGTTTCATGGCTTGGTAGACCTGTTGTCCGCAGCAAGCCGTGAGTAGACCTGTTGCCCGTTTCATGGCTGGGTAGACCTGTTGTCCGCAGCATGCCCTGGGTAGACCTGGTGTCCGCAGCTTGGTAGACCTGTTGCCCGTTTCATGGCTGGGTAGACCTGTTGTCCGCAGCAAGCCGTGGGTAGACCTGGTGTCCGCAGCATGCCCTGGGTAGACCTGGTGTCCGCAGCTTGGTAGACCTGTTGCCCGTTTCATGGCTGGGTAGACCTGGTGTCCGCAGCAAGCCGTGGGTAGACCTGGTGTCCGCAGCATGCCCTGGGTAGACCTGGTGTCCGCAGCTTGGTAGACCTGTTGCCCGTTTCATGGCTGGGTAGACCTGGTGTCCGCAGCAAGCCGTGAGTAGACCTGTTGCCCGTTTCATGGCTGGGTAGACCTGGTGTCCGCAGCATGCCCTGGGTAGACCTGTTGTCCGCAGCTTGGTAGACCTGTTGCCCGTTTCATGGCTGGGTAGACCTGGTGTCCGCAGCAAGCCGTGAGTAGACCTGTTGCCCGTTTCATGGCTGGGTAGACCTGGTGTCCGCAGCAAGCCGTGAGTAGACCTGGTGTCCGCAGCTTGGTAGACCTGTTGCCCGTTTCATGGCTGGGTAGACCTGGTGTCCGCAGCAAGACGTGAGTAGACCTGTTGCCCGTTTCATGGCTGGGTAGACCTGGTGTCCGCAGCATGCCCTGGGTAGACCTGGTGTCCGCAGCTTGGTAGACCTGTTGCCCGTTTCATGGCTGGGTAGACCTGGTGTCCGCAGCATGCCCTGGGTAGACCTGTTGTCCGCAGCTTGGTAGACCTGTTGCCCGTTTCATGGCTGGGTAGACCTGGTGTCCGCAGCATGCCCTGGGTAGACCTGGTGTCCGCAGCTTGGTAGACCTGTTGCCCGATTCATGCCTGGGTAGACCTGTTGTCCGCAGCATGCCCTGGGTAGACCTGGTGTCCGCAGCATGCCCTGGGTAGACCTGGTGTCCGCAGCTTGGTAGACCTGTTGCCCGTTTCATGGCTGGGTAGACCTGGTGTCCGCAGCAAGCCGTGAGTAGACCTGTTGCCCGTTTCATGGCTGGGTAGACCTGGTGTCCGCAGCATGCCCTGGGTAGACCTGGTGTCCGCAGCTTGGTAGACCTGTTGCCCGTTTCATGGCTGGGTAGACCTGGTGTCCGCAGCAAGCCGTGAGTAGACCTGTTGCCCGTTTCATGGCTGGGTAGACCTGGTGTCCGCAGCATGCCCTGGGTAGACCTGGTGTCCGCAGCTTGGTAGACCTGTTGCCCGTTTCATGGCTGGGTAGACCTGGTGTCCGCAGCAAGCCGTGGGTAGACCTGGTGTCCGGAGCTTGGTAGACCTGTTGCCCGATTCATGCCTGGGTAGACCTGTTGTCCGCAGCATGCCCTGGGTAGACCTGGTGTCCGCAGCATGCCCTGGGTAGACCTGGTGTCCGCAGCTTGGTAGACCTGTTGCCCGTTTCATGGCTGGGTAGACCTGGTGTCCGCAGCAAGCCGTGAGTAGACCTGTTGCCCGTTTCATGGCTGGGTAGACCTGGTGTCCGCAGCATGCCCTGGGTAGACCTGGTGTCCGCAGCTTGGTAGACCTGTTGCCCGTTTCATGGCTGGGTAGACCTGGTGTCCGCAGCAAGCCGTGAGTAGACCTGTTGCCCGTTTCATGGCTGGGTAGACCTGGTGTCCGCAGCATGCCCTGGGTAGACCTGGTGTCCGCAGCTTGGTAGACCTGTTGCCCGTTTCATGGCTGGGTAGACCTGGTGTCCGCAGCAAGCCGTGGGTAGACCTGGTGTCCGGAGCTTGGTAGACCTGTTGCCCGATTCATGCCTGGGTAGACCTGTTGTCCGCAGCATTGAGTGGGTAGACCTGGTGTCCGCAGCATGCCCTGGGTAGACCTGGTGTCCGCAGCTTGGTAGACCTGTTGCCCGTTTCATGGCTGGGTAGACCTGGTGTCCGCAGCAAGCCGTGAGTAGACCTGTTGCCCGTTTCATGGCTGGGTAGACCTGGTGTCCGCAGCATGCCCTGGGTAGACCTGGTGTCCGCAGCTTGGTAGACCTGTTGCCCGTTTCATGGCTGGGTAGACCTGGTGTCCGCAGCAAGCCGTGGGTAGACCTGGTGTCCGGAGCTTGGTAGACCTGTTGCCCGATTCATGCCTGGGTAGACCTGTTGTCCGCAGCATTGAGTGGGTAGACCTGGTGTCCGCAGCATGCCCTGGGTAGACCTGGTGTCCGCAGCTTGGTAGACCTGTTGCCCGTTTCATGGCTGGGTAGACCTGGTGTCCGCAGCAAGCCGTGAGTAGACCTGTTGCCCGTTTCATGGCTGGGTAGACCTGGTGTCCGCAGCATGCCCTGGGTAGACCTGGTGTCCGCAGCTTGGTAGACCTGTTGCCCGTTTCATGGCTGGGTAGACCTGTTGTCCGCAGCAAGCCGTGGGTAGACCTGGTGTCCGGAGCTTGGTAGACCTGTTGCCCGATTCATGCCTGGGTAGACCT
This sequence comes from Sturnus vulgaris, assembly GCF_052056855.1. NCBI lineage: Eukaryota > Metazoa > Chordata > Aves > Passeriformes > Sturnidae > Sturnus > Sturnus vulgaris. The sequence goes on along the minus strand of NW_028276103.1, from coordinate 24,816 downwards.
GTTGTCCGCAGCATTGAGTGGGTAGACCTGGTGTCCGCAGCATGCCCTGGGTAGACCTGTTGTCCGCAGCTTGGTAGACCTGTTGCCCGTTTCATGGCTGGGTAGACCTGTTGTCCGCAGCAAGCCGTGAGTAGACCTGTTGCCCGTTTCATGACTGGGTAGACCTGGTGTCCGCAGCATGCCCTGGGTAGACCTGGTGTCCGCAGCTTGGTAGACCTGTTGCCCGTTTCATGGCTGGGTAGACCTGGTGTCCGCAGCAAGCCGTGAGTAGACCTGTTGCCCGTTTCATGGCTGGGTAGACCTGGTGTCCGCAGCATGCCCTGGGTAGACCTGGTGTCCGCAGCTTGGTAGACCTGTTGCCCGTTTCATGGCTGGGTAGACCTGTTGTCCGCAGCAAGCCGTGGGTAGACCTGGTGTCCGCAGCTTGGTAGACCTGTTGCCCGATTCATGCCTGGGTAGACCTGTTGTCCGCAGCAAGCCGTGGGTAGACCTGGTGTCCGCAGCTTGGTAGACCTGTTGCCCGTTTCATGGCTGGGTAGACCTGGTGTCCGCAGCATTGAGTTGGTAGACCTGGTGTCCGCAGCAAGCCGTGGGTAGACCTGGTGTCCGCAGCTTGGTAGACCTGTTGCCCGTTTCATGGCTGGGTAGACCTGTTGTCCGCAGCATTGAGTTGGTAGACCTGTTGCCCGTTTCATGGCTGGGTAGACCTGGTGTCCGCAGCTTGGTAGACCTGTTGCCCGTTTCATGGCTGGGTAGACCTGGTGTCCGCAGCAAGCCGTGAGTAGACCTGGTGCCCGTTTCATGGCTGGGTAGACCTGGTGTCCGCAGCAAGCCGTGGGTAGACCTGGTGTCCGCAGCTTGGTAGACCTGTTGCCCGATTCATGGCTGGGTAGACCTGTTGTCCGCAGCAAGCCGTGGGTAGACCTGGTGTCCGCAGCATGCCCTGGGTAGACCTGGTGTCCGCAGCTTGGTAGACCTGTTGCCCGTTTCATGGCTGGGTAGACCTGGTGTCCGCAGCAAGCCGTGGGTAGACCTGGTGTCCGCAGCTTGGTAGACCTGTTGCCCGTTTCATGGCTGGGTAGACCTGTTGTCCGCAGCATTGAGTTGGTAGACCTGGTGTCCGCAGCAAGCCGTGGGTAGACCTGGTGTCCGCAGCATGCCCTGGGTAGACCTGGTGTCCGCAGCTTGGTAGACCTGTTGCCCGTTTCATGCCTGGGTAGACCTGTTGTCCGCAGCAAGCCGTGGGTAGACCTGGTGTCCGCAGCATGCCCTGGGTAGACCTGGTGTCCGCAGCTTGGTAGACCTGTTGCCCGTTTCATGGCTGGGTAGACCTGTTGTCCGCTGCAAGCCGTGAGTAGACCTGTTGCCCGTTTCATGGCTGGGTAGACCTGGTGTCCGCAGCATGCCCTGGGTAGACCTGGTGTCCGCAGCTGGGTAGACCTGTTGCCCGTTTCATGGCTGGGTAGACCTGGTGTCCGCAGCAAGCCGTGGGTAGACCTGGTGTCCGCAGCATGCCCTGGGTAGACCTGGTGTCCGCAGCTTGGTAGACCTGTTGCCCGTTTCATGGCTGGGTAGACCTGGTGTCCGCAGCAAGCCGTGAGTAGACCTGTTGCCCGTTTCATGGCTGGGTAGACCTGGTGTCCGCAGCATGCCCTGGGTAGACCTGGTGTCCGCAGCTTGGTAGACCTGTTGCCCGTTTCATGGCTGGGTAGACCTGGTGTCCGCAGCAAGCCGTGGGTAGACCTGGTGTCCGGAGCTTGGTAGACCTGTTGCCCGATTCATGCCTGGGTAGACCTGTTGTCCGCAGCATGCCCTGGGTAGACCTGGTGTCCGCAGCATGCCCTGGGTAGACCTGGTGTCCGCAGCTTGGTAGACCTGTTGCCCGTTTCATGGCTGGGTAGACCTGGTGTCCGCAGCAAGCCGTGAGTAGACCTGTTGCCCGTTTCATGGCTGGGTAGACCTGGTGTCCGCAGCATGCCCTGGGTAGACCTGGTGTCCGCAGCTTGGTAGACCTGTTGCCCGTTTCATGGCTGGGTAGACCTGGTGTCCGCAGCAAGCCGTGAGTAGACCTGTTGCCCGTTTCATGGCTGGGTAGACCTGGTGTCCGCAGCATGCCCTGGGTAGACCTGGTGTCCGCAGCTTGGTAGACCTGTTGCCCGTTTCATGGCTGGGTAGACCTGGTGTCCGCAGCAAGCCGTGGGTAGACCTGGTGTCCGGAGCTTGGTAGACCTGTTGCCCGATTCATGCCTGGGTAGACCTGTTGTCCGCAGCATTGAGTGGGTAGACCTGGTGTCCGCAGCATGCCCTGGGTAGACCTGGTGTCCGCAGCTTGGTAGACCTGTTGCCCGTTTCATGGCTGGGTAGACCTGGTGTCCGCAGCAAGCCGTGAGTAGACCTGTTGCCCGTTTCATGGCTGGGTAGACCTGTTGTCCGCAGCATGCCCTGGGTAGACCTGGTGTCCGCAGCTTGGTAGACCTGTTGCCCGTTTCATGGCTGGGTAGACCTGGTGTCCGCAGCAAGCCGTGGGTAGACCTGGTGTCCGCAGCATGCCCTGGGTAGACCTGGTGTCCGCAGCTTGGTAGACCTGTTGCCCGTTTCATGGCTGGGTAGACCTGGTGTCCGCAGCAAGCCGTGGGTAGACCTGGTGTCCGCAGCAAGCCGTGGGTAGACCTGGTGTCCGCAGCATGCCCTGGGTAGACCTGGTGTCCGCAGCTTGGTAGACCTGTTGCCCGTTTCATGGCTGGGTAGACCTGTTGTCCGCAGCAAGCCGTGGGTAGACCTGGTGTCCGCAGCATGCCCTGGGTAGACCTGGTGTCCGCAGCTTGGTAGACCTGTTGCCCTTTTCATGCCCTGGGTAGACCTGGTGTCCGCAGCTGGGTAGACCTGTTGTCCGCAGCAAGCCGTGGGTAGACCTGGTGTCCGCAGCATGCCCTGGGTAGACCTGGTGTCCGCAGCTTGGTAGACCTGTTGCCCGTTTCATGGCTGGGTAGACCTGTTGTCCGCAGCAAGCCGTCGGTAGACCTGTTGCCCGTTTCATGGCTGGTAGACCTGTTGTCCGCTGCCGGCCTGGAAGTACTCCAAGGGGTCGCTGTTTCTCGCTGCCTCCGGCTATGTCATCGTAGAAGGCGGCGTGCGCCACTGCGCCCCCTCGGTCACGTACATCGGTTCTCTTTCCGGCCTCCGCCGCTTCGGGCCCATCTGTCCGTATTATGGGAACGAGGTGACGGGCCGTATCCCCACAGGCTGTTGCCGTGCCTGTGTCCGTGGCGGAGAAGGGCGGACGCGCGTGCGGTCGCCAGGGCCAGAAGAACACCGCCGATGTCGGGGCGAGTCGCGTGGCTTCGTCCGGCTTCCCGTCTTACCCAGTTCGACTGGGACAGGTTAGCCCAGAGAGAGAGACCGATGCGATCCGAGAGCCGCTCCCCGGCCCAGGCGAGGCTGCGTGCTCAGTCGGGGGAGAAGCGAGAAAGCCCCCAGAGAGACCGATGCGATCCGAGAGCCGCTCCCCGGCCCAGGCCGAGGCTGCGTGTTCAGTCCGGGGGAGAAGCGAGAAAGCCCCCAGAGAGAGCGATGCGATCCGAGAGCCACCGCGCTCCCCCGGCCCAGGCGAGGCTGCGTTGTTCCAGGCGGGGGAGAAGCGAGAAAAAGGCCCAGAGAGAGGGCGAGAAAGCCGCGAGTGTGTCCCGCTCCGGCCCGGCTGCTGCCGGTTTCGTGACAACGGGGAGCCGGGCGCCCGCTCGCTCCCCCGGGGATGGTGGCGGGCGAGGCGGCGGCGCCTCGCCCCTTTTCTGCCCGGCCTTAAGCCGGGGCCCCGCCCGCTCGCCGGGTGCGGCATTTCTTCGGCTGTCGGTCCCGGTGCACGCTGGTGGCCGGCAGCCGGGGCTGGATTTCTGTGGGGCCGGCCCGGGGTTGTGTTGAGCCTGCCCGGGCTTTCCCTGGCCCCCCTCCCCGAGAGCCCCCCGGGCGTGGCTCGCTTGGCCGAGGTTGGCTGCGCCTCGTTTCCCGCTCCCGACCTGTGTTGCCAGAGTTGTGTCCGTATCGAAAGGGCAGCGGGGGACATGCAGTGGGGCGTGTGGCCTCGCCTCTCGGCTTCGCTTGCTTGCCTGCGAAGGGGGGCTCGGTGACGGGAGTGTCCGGCCCTGCCGTGTGTTGTTGAAGTCGTCCCCCTTCCTCGGCCCTAAGCCGGGGACCCGCGTGTAGCGGGCAGAATTTTTCCGGGGCGGCGGTCGGCCGCGGTGGCCGGCCGTGTCCCCCCCCCCAGGACGGACCCCGCAACCCAACAGAGAGCGAGCGAGCGAGTGAGCCCCCGAGAGTGTGTCGTGGGCGGGGCGGCGGCGCCTCGCCCTTTCTCGGTATCGGCCGGGCGCGATCGAGGCACCGTGCCGGGGCGGCCCGTGGTGTCTGGCCTGCCCCGGCTGCCGTGGTTGCCGTTGCCGGCGGGGGCTGGGTTTTGCGAGCGGCTCCGTTCTTTTTTATTAAAGCGTGCCGGTGTGCGGGGCAGTGTGGGGGTGCCCGCCCGGCCTCCGTTCTTTTTCTCTCGCGGCCCTAAGCCGCGGCACCGAGAAGCGCGCGCTGACGAAGGGTCACGGGCCGCCACCGAAGCGAAAGCGAAAGGCGAGAGAGAAGGGCTGGCTGTGTTGGCGAGTGAGAAAAGAGACCGTATGTCCGGTGGTTGGAGGGGTTTTACGGGAGGAGTTGAGAGGCGCGTTCTCGCCCCCACCCCTGGCTCGTGACCCCCGTGGCTAGCACGGGTCGTGCGACGCATGGCGTGCTTTTTTTTTTAGTTTTTTTTTTGGTGCGGTGGCTTGCCCTTCCC
>NW_028276103.1:0-7500 GCF_052056855.1 Sturnus vulgaris | reverse complement strand
GCGCGGGTCCCAGGCCCGACACGCGGTGCGGGGGCTTGGCTGTGCGCGGGCGGCGGCGGCGGCGGCGGCGGCGGCGGCGGCGGCGGCGGGTTTCCCTTCACCGCGCGCGCGCGCGGTGAGAGGGGGATCCGTTTGCTGCCGTCTCCAGGCGGCGAGGTAGACCTGGTGCCGGCGGGGACCCGGGGCGCCGCGCGCCGCGCCCATCGCGCCCCATCCACAAGCGTCGTTGGTCGGCGTTTGGGAGGCCAAGACGGTGGCACGCGGAGCCCGGTTCGGCGCCCTGCCGTCCTGGCAGGTGCTGGGTAGACCTGTTGCCCTCGGCCGGCCTTTGTACCTGACGGCCGAATGCTGGGTAGACCTGTTGCCCTCGGCCTGCCGTTTTACCGGCCGGCCTAATGCTGAGTAGACCTGTTGCCCTCTGCCGGCCGTGTTACCGGCCGGCCTAATGCTGGGTAGACCTGTTGCCCTCGGCCGGCCTTTGGACGTGGCGGCCTAATGCTGGGTAGACCTGTTGCCCTCGGCCGGCCTTTGTACCTGACGGCCGAATGCTGGGTAGACCTGTTGCCCTCTGCCGGCCGGCCTAATGCTGGGTAGACCTGTTGCCCTCGGCCGGCCTTTGGATGTGGCGGCCTAATGCTGGGTAGACCTGTTGCCCTCGGCCGGCCTTTGGACGTGGCGGCCTAATGCTGGGTAGACCTGTTGCCCTCGGCCGGCCTTTGGACGTGGCGGCCTAATGCTGGGTAGACCTGTTGCCCTCGGCCGGCCTTTGTACCTGACGGCCGAATGCTGGGTAGACCTGTTGCCCTCTGCCGGCCGGCCTAATGCTGGGTAGACCTGTTGCCCTCGGCCGGCCTTTGGATGTGGCGGCCTAATGCTGGGTAGACCTGTTGCCCTCGGCCGGCCTTTGGACGTGGCGGCCTAATGCTGGGTAGACCTGTTGCCCTCGGCCGGCCTTTGGACGTGGCGGCCTAATGCTGGGTAGACCTGTTGCCCTCGGCCGGCCTTTGTACCTGACGGCCGAATGCTGGGTAGACCTGTTGCCCTCGGCCGGCCGGCCTAATGCTGGGTAGACCTGTTGCCCTCGGCCGGCCTTTGGACGTGGCGGCCTAATGCTGGGTAGACCTGTTGCCCTCGGCCGGCCTTTGGACGTGGCGGCCTAATGCTGGGTAGACCTGTTGCCCTCGGCCGGCCTTTGGACGTGGCGGCCGAATGCTGGGTAGACCTGTTGCCCTCGGCCGGCCTTTGTACCTGACGGCCGAATGCTGGGTAGACCTGTTGCCCTCTGCCGGCCGGCCTAATGCTGGGTAGACCTGTTGCCCTCGGCCGGCCTTTGGATGTGGCGGCCTAATGCTGGGTAGACCTGTTGCCCTCGGCCGGCCTTTGGACGTGGCGGCCTAATGCTGGGTAGACCTGTTGCCCTCGGCCGGCCTTTGGACGTGGCGGCCTAATGCTGGGTAGACCTGTTGCCCTCGGCCGGCCTTTGTACCTGACGGCCGAATGCTGGGTAGACCTGTTGCCCTCGGCCGGCCGGCCTAATGCTGGGTAGACCTGTTGCCCTCGGCCGGCCTTTGGACGTGGCGGCCTAATGCTGGGTAGACCTGTTGCCCTCGGCCGGCCTTTGGACGTGGCGGCCTAATGCTGGGTAGACCTGTTGCCCTCGGCCGGCCTTTGGACGTGGCGGCCGAATGCTGGGTAGACCTGTTGCCCTCGGCCGGCCTTTGTACCTGACGGCCGAATGCTGGGTAGACCTGTTGCCCTCGGCCGGCCTTTGGACGTGGCGGCCTAATGCTGGGTAGACCTGTTGCCCTCGGCCGGCCTTTGGACGTGGCGGCCTAATGCTGGGTAGACCTCTTGCCCTCGGCCGGCCTTTGGACGTGGCGGCCTAATGCTGGGTAGACCTGTTGCCCTCGGCCGGCAGTGTTACCGGCCGGCCTAATGCTGGGTAGACCTGTTGCCCTCGGCCGGCCTTTGTACCTGACGGCCGAATGCTGGGTAGACCTGTTGCCCTCTGCCGGCCGGCCTAATGCTGGTTAGACCTGTTGCCCTCGGCCGGCCTTTGGACGTGGCGGCCTAATGCTGGGTAGACCTGTTGCCCTCGGCCGGCAGTGTTACCGGCCGGCCTAATGCTGGGTAGACCTGTTGCCCTCGGCCGGCCTTTGTACCTGACGGCCGAATGCTGGGTAGACCTGTTGCCCTCGGCCGGCCTTTGTACGTGGCAGCCTAATGCTGGGTAGACCTGTTGCCCTCGGCCGGCCTTTGTACCTGACGGCCGAATGCTGGGTAGACCTGTTGCCCTCGGCCGGCCTTTGGACGTGGCGGCCGAATGCTGGGTAGACCTGTTGCCCTCGGCCGGCCTTTGGACGTGGCGGCCGAATGCTGGGTAGACCTGTTGCCCTCGGCCGGCCTTTGGACGTGGCGGCCGAATGCTGGGTAGACCTGTTGCCCTCGGCCGGCCTTTGGACGTGGCGGCCGAATGCTGGGTAGACCTGTTGCCCTCGGCCGGCCTTTGGACGTGGCGGCCGAATGCTGGGTAGACCTGTTGCCCTCGGCCGGCCTTTGGACGTGGCGGCCTAATGCTGGGTAGACCTGTTGCCCTCGGCCGGCCTTTGGACGTGGCGGCCTAATGCTGGGTAGACCTGTTGCCCTCGGCCGGCAGTGTTACCGGCCGGCCTAATGCTGGGTAGACCTGTTGCCCTCGGCCCGCCGTGTTACCGGCCAGCCGAATGCTGGGTAGACCTGTTGCCCTCGGCCGGCAGTGTTACCTGACGGCCGAATGCTGGGTAGACCTGTTGCCCTCTGCCGGCCGTCTTTCCGGCTGGCCTAATGCTGGGTAGACCTGTTGCCCTCGGCCGGCCCTGGTACCGGCCGGCATAATGCTGGGTAGACCTGTTGCCCTCGGCCGGTCTTTGTCTCTGGCCGCCCGCGGCGTGGTAGTCCTGTTACCGTCGGCCGGCCTTGCAGCCCGGCCGCCGCGCGATGGCGCCCCGTCTCTTCCATCGGACGCGCGGCCCCCTTGTCGTCTCTGCAGCGGCGAGCACGCCTTCGGCGGTCGGCCTGCACGTCCGGCATGACCGCGGGCACTGGCAGCCCAGCAGGCAGCCCTGCTCTCGCGTCTTCTTCCCCCCGGCGAAAGGCGGGGCGTGAAGGCGGGCGACTTTCGGTCCCAGCCGTGCCCAGGTGTCCCTGCCGGCTCCGTGCGCCAGCATCCACTGGCGAGCTCCGCCGGCCTCTTCCCCAGCCGCGGCCCCTGTCCGCTCCGCCGTCATGGTGCCGGCACCCCACTTCCCCAAGCGCTCCCCGACAGGAGCAGGCAGCGTTGTCGCGCCCCCTCCCCGTGCTCGAATGGACCGCGGCCCTGCTCCGGGCTTCATTTCTGCAGCGCGCTCGCTCGCTCGCTCGCTCGCGCGCTCCCTCCCTCCCCCCCCCCTCCCCCCTCCCCCCGGCCGCCCACCCGCCGCGCTGCCGCCCTGCCGCAGGCTTGAGCGGCGCCGGGGCGGAGGAGGAAGGAACGCCACCAAAGCAAAAGGCTCCGAGAAAGCTGAACAGAGAGCTTCTTTGACCAGGGACAGACGGCGCCAATCATCCCGCCGCCATCCCTGCTTGTGCACCAGGCTCTCCGCCTGCCGACCTCGGCATCAGCCTCCCGCCGCCGCCGTGTAAACTGCCCGGTGGGACCGTGGGCGGGGGCAGGAAGAGGCTGAAAGTGCTGCCAGGGAGGCTGATGGCGGAGGGCGGGGTCGCCCCCAACCGACAATGGGCAGGGCCCGAGGCAGTCTGAAAGCGCTGCCAGGGAGGCTGATGGCGGAGGGCGGGGTCGCCCCCAACCGACAATGGGCAGGGCACGAGACCGTCTGAAAGCGCTGCCAGGGAGGCTGAGGGCGGGGGGCGGGGCGCCCCCAACCGACAATGGGCAGGGCCCGAGGCAGTCTGAAAGCGCTGCCAGGGAGGCTGAGGGCGGGGGGCGGGGCGCCCCCAGCCGACAATGGGCAGGGGCCCGAGAGAGTCTGAAAGCGCTGCCAGGGAGGCTGACGGCGGGGGGCAGGGCGCCCCCAGCCGACAATGGGCAGGGGCGGGGAAAGTCTGAAAGCGCTGCATGGGAGGTTGATGGCGGAGGGCGGGCTCGCCCCCAGCGTTAATGGGTGGCTGCGGAAGACGGGGCAGGGACAGGGAGAGGGCAGGCGGCTTCGTGCCGGCCCCGGGCGCCTCGACAGCGAGCCCTCACGGCCCCCCAAACCCGCGCCGAGGCCCCAAGAGCTCTGCAGACCTTCCGCGGAAGAACCGGCCCGAAAGCGGCCACCCGCTTGCCGACGGCGGCGCCGGTCGCCTCGATGCAGCCGCCTCCGTGGGGCGGGAAGGGGCAGGGCGAGTTGTGCCAGGGCGCGGCGGCTTTGGGCCGAGTTTCGCTGCACGTACGTGCTTCCCCTGGCTGTGCTGCGGCCCGTGAGGTTCTGTTTTGTGGGGGGGGGGGGGCTCTGTAGGTAGGGTCTCTGGGGGACGGGGGAGGAGGCGTGGGGTAGGGAGGACGCCGTTTGGGGGGGTCAGTGTGTCAGCAGGGCGAGAACCGGGCACAGGCCCTCCGTCAGCTCGGCTGTGGGCCCAAAGGGATCACAAATAAGATTTGGCAAGAGTTTTGTTTTCCGGAAAAGATTTTCTTTCCGAGTAAATAGAAGAGGCAATCATTCAAAAAAGGCAAAGAGGAAATGAAACAAATCAAATCAAATCAAAACAAAACAAAACAAAACAAAACAAAACGAAATAAAATAAAATAATAAAATGAAATGAAAAGAAATGAAATGAAATGATGAAATAAAATGTTGTCGAAAATATGTCTTGGTCTTGAAATCGATTCTGCCGGGCGGGGCAAGGCTGCTGGAGCACTTGGGCTCCGGAGCGTTAAGAGGCTGTGGGGTTTCCCCGGCTCCGAGATGGTACAAGGATGCCTCGTCTACCCGGATCCGCGAAACGTGGCCCGTCCCGCGGCGGCCAGGTCGACGCGGCTCCGGGGCCGGTGGCGTGGGACCGCCGTCGCCGGCGAAGGCGCAGCGGCGGCGGCCGTGGCCGCGACGACCAGGTCTACACGACTCCGGGAAACTTGGCCGGTCCCGCGGCGGCCAGGTCTACTGGGCTCCGGGATGGGCGGCCGCCGTGGCCGCGGCGACCAGGTCTACCCGCCTCCGGGACCGGCGGCGTGGGTCCGCCGTCGAGGGCGAGGGCGCTGCGACGGCCGCGGCGACCGGGTCTACCTAGCTCCGGTGCGACCCGGGCTGCGTGCAGCATGGCGAAGGTAGACCTGTGGTCCGCATCACGGCGTGGGCAGACCTGGTGTCCGCAGCATGGAGCGGGTAGACATGTTGTCCGCCGCATGGAGTGGGTAGACCTGTTGTCCGCGTAATGGAGTAGTTAGACCTGGTGTCCGCAGCTTGGAGTGGGTAGACCTGTTGTCCGCAGCAAGCCGTGGGTAGACCTGTTGTCCGCAGCAAGCCGTGGGTAGACCTGGTGTCCGCAGCATGCCCTGGGTAGACCTGGTGTCCGCAGCTTGGTAGACCTGTTGCCCGTTTCATGGCTGGGTAGACCTGGTGTCCGCAGCAAGCCGTGGGTAGACCTGGTGTCCGCAGCTTGGTAGACCTGTTGCCCGATTCATGGCTGGGTAGACCTGTTGTCCGCAGCATTGAGTTGGTAGACCTGGTGTCCGCAGCATGCCCTGGGTAGACCTGGTGTCCGCAGCTTGGTAGACCTGTTGCCCGTTTCATGGCTGGGTAGACCTGTTGTCCGCAGCATTGAGTTGGTAGACCTGGTGTCCGCAGCATGCCCTGGGTAGACCTGGTGTCCGCAGCTTGGTAGACCTGTTGCCCGTTTCATGGCTGGGTAGACCTGGTGTCCGCAGCAAGCCGTGAGTAGACCTGTTGCCCGTTTCATGGCTGGGTAGACCTGGTGTCCGCAGCATGACCTGGGTAGACCTGGTGTCCGCAGCTTGGTAGACCTGTTGCCCGTTTCATGGCTGGGTAGACCTGGTGTCCGCAGCAAGCCGTGGGTAGACCTGGTGTCCGGAGCTTGGTAGACCTGTTGCCCGATTCATGCCTGGGTAGACCTGTTGTCCGCAGCATTGAGTGGGTAGACCTGGTGTCCGCAGCATGCCCTGGGTAGACCTGGTGTCCGCAGCTTGGTAGACCTGTTGCCCGTTTCATAGCTGGGTAGACCTGGTGTCCGCAGCTTGGTAGACCTGTTGCCCGTTTCATGGCTGGGTAGACCTGGTGTCCGCAGCAAGCCGTGAGTAGACCTGTTGCCCGTTTCATGGCTGGGTAGACCTGGTGTCCGCAGCATGCCCTGGGTAGACCTGGTGTCCGCAGCTTGGTAGACCTGTTGCCCGTTTCATGGCTGGGTAGACCTGTTGTCCGCAGCAAGCCGTGAGTAGACCTGTTGCCCGTTTCATGGCTGGGTAGACCTGTTGTCCGCAGCATGCCCTGGGTAGACCTGGTGTCCGCAGCTTGGTAGACCTGTTGCCCGTTTCATGGCTGGGTAGACCTGGTGTCCGCAGCAAGCCGTGGGTAGACCTGCTGCCCGTTTCATGGCTGGGTAGACCTGGTGTCCGCAGCAAGCCGTGGGTAGACCTGGTGTCCGCAGCTTGGTAGACCTGTTGCCCGTTTCATGGCTGGGTAGACCTGTTGTCCGCAGCATTGAGTTGGTAGACCTGGTGTCCGCTACATACCCTGGGTAGACCTGGTGTCCGCAGCTTGGTAGACCTGTTGCCCGTTTCATGGCTGGGTAGACCTGGTGTCCGCAGCATTGAGATGGTAGACCTGTTGCCCGTTTCATGGCTGGGTAGACCTGTTGTCCGCAGCTTGGTAGACCTGTTGCCCGATTCATGGCTGGGTAGACCTGGTGTCCGCAGCAAGCCGTGAGTAGACCTGTTGCCCGTTTCATGGCTGGGTAGACCTGGTGTCCGCAGCATGCCCTGGGTAGACCTGTTGTCCGCAGCTTGGTAGACCTGTTGCCCGTTTCATGGCTGGGTAGACCTGGTGTCCGCAGCAAGCCGTGAGTAGACCTGTTGCCCGTTTCATGGCTGGGTAGACCTGGTGTCCGCAGCATGCCCTGGGTAGACCTGGTGTCCGCAGCTTGGTAGACCTGTTGCCCGTTTCATGGCTGGGTAGACCTGGTGTCCGCAGCAAGCCGTGGGTAGACCTGGTGTCCGCAGCTTGGTAGACCTGTTGCCCGTTTCATGGCTGGGTAGACCTGTTGTCCGCAGCATTGAGTTGGTAGACCTGTTGCCCGTTTCATGGCTGGGTAGACCTGGTGTCCGCAGCTTGGTAGACCTGTTGCCCGTTTCATGGCTGGGTAGACCTGGTGTCCGCAGCAAGCCGTGGGTAGACCTGGTGTCCGGAGCTTGGTAGACCTGTTGCCCGATTCATGCCTGGGTAGACCTGTTGTCCGCAGCAAGCCGTGGGTAGACCTGGTGTCCGCAGCATGCCCTGGGTAGACCTGGTGTCCGCAGCTTGGTAGACC
>NW_028276102.1:0-57907 GCF_052056855.1 Sturnus vulgaris | reverse complement strand
TGTACTGCGAGCGCTGCTACTCGCAGCTGAGAAGGACCGTGGAGCTGGCGGCGAATTCGGAGAGCTCTTCGCTGCACTGCGCCGCTCGCAAGCGGCTTCGTTCTTCGCCTTCTGCCGTCCGGCGAGAGCTGAACTCCGGCGGTCAGTTGCAGCTCTGCCCAACAGCGTGTTCTCAGTTCTGCGGGCAAGCACGCCCTCTTGCCTTGGCCCCGAGAGCAAAGTCCCGAGCGAGCACTCGACTCAGTGCAATGCACCCGGAAGGACGCTCTCGCTCGCCTTTCGAGGAGCGATTCCTAACAGCAGAAGCAGCAGAGGCACAAACTGCACGACGAGAGGGGACACCGTAGAACACGTCTCTGTCCTGGCACATTTGCGTGTGCGATACTTCCCTCCGGCTCTTCGGGCCTTGCGAAGCCCCGTGTACTGCGAGCGCTGCTACTCGCAGCTGAGAAGGACCGTGGAGCTGGCGGCGAATTCGGAGAGCTCTTCGCTGCACTGCGCCGCTCGCAAGCGGCTTCGTTCTTCGCCTTCTGCCGTCCGGCGAGAGCTGAACTCCGGCGGGTCAGTTGCAGCTCTGCCCAACAGCGTGTTCTCAGTTCTGCGGGCAAGCACGCCCTCTTGCCTTGGCCCCGAGAGCAAAGTCCCGAGCGAGCACTCGACTCAGTGCAATGCACCCGGAAGGACGCTCTCGCTCGCCTTTCGAGGAGCGATTCCTAACAGCAGAAGCAGCAGAGGCACAAACTGCACGACGAGAGGGGACACCGTAGAACACGTCTCTGTCCTGGCACATTTGCGTGTGCGATACTTCCCTCCGGCTCTTCGGGCCTTGCGAAGCCCCGTGTACTGCGAGCGCTGCTACTCGCAGCTGAGAAGGACCGTGGAGCTGGCGGCGAATTCGGAGAGCTCTTCGCTGCACTGCGCCGCTCGCAAGCGGCTTCGTTCTTCGCCTTCTGCCGTCCGGCGAGAGCTGAACTCCGGCGGTCAGTTGCAGCTCTGCCCAACAGCGTGTTCTCAGTTCTGCGGGCAAGCACGCCCTCTTGCCTTGGCCCCGAGAGCAAAGTCCCGAGCGAGCACTCGACTCAGTGCAATGCACCCGGAAGGACGCTCTCGCTCGCCTTTCGAGGAGCGATTCCTAACAGCAGAAGCAGCAGAGGCACAAACTGCACGACGAGAGGGGACACCGTAGAACACGTCTCTGTCCTGGCACATTTGCGTGTGCGATACTTCCCTCCGGCTCTTCGGGCCTTGCGAAGCCCCGTGTACTGCGAGCGCTGCTACTCGCAGCTGAGAAGGACCGTGGAGCTGGCGGCGAATTCGGAGAGCTCTTCGCTGCACTGCGCCGCTCGCAAGCGGCTTCGTTCTTCGCCTTCTGCCGTCCGGCGAGAGCTGAACTCCGGCGGTCAGTTGCAGCTCTGCCCAACAGCGTGTTCTCAGTTCTGCGGGCAAGCACGCCCTCTTGCCTTGGCCCCGAGAGCAAAGTCCCGAGCGAGCACTCGACTCAGTGCAATGCACCCGGAAGGACGCTCTCGCTCGCCTTTCGAGGAGCGATTCCTAACAGCAGAAGCAGCAGAGGCACAAACTGCACGACGAGAGGGGACACCGTAGAACACGTCTCTGTCCTGGCACATTTGCGTGTGCGATACTTCCCTCCGGCTCTTCGGGCCTTGCGAAGCCCCGTGTACTGCGAGCGCTGCTACTCGCAGCTGAGAAGGACCGTGGAGCTGGCGGCGAATTCGGAGAGCTCTTCGCTGCACTGCGCCGCTCGCAAGCGGCTTCGTTCTTCGCCTTCTGCCGTCCGGCGAGAGCTGAACTCCGGCGGTCAGTTGCAGCTCTGCCCAACAGCGTGTTCTCAGTTCTGCGGGCAAGCACGCCCTCTTGCCTTGGCCCCGAGAGCAAAGTCCCGAGCGAGCACTCGACTCAGTGCAATGCACCCGGAAGGACGCTCTCGCTCGCCTTTCGAGGAGCGATTCCTAACAGCAGAAGCAGCAGAGGCACAAACTGCACGACGAGAGGGGACACCGTAGAACACGTCTCTGTCCTGGCACATTTGCGTGTGCGATACTTCCCTCCGGCTCTTCGGGCCTTGCGAAGCCCCGTGTACTGCGAGCGCTGCTACTCGCAGCTGAGAAGGACCGTGGAGCTGGCGGCGAATTCGGAGAGCTCTTCGCTGCACTGCGCCGCTCGCAAGCGGCTTCGTTCTTCGCCTTCTGCCGTCCGGCGAGAGCTGAACTCCGGCGGTCAGTTGCAGCTCTGCCCAACAGCGTGTTCTCAGTTCTGCGGGCAAGCACGCCCTCTTGCCTTGGCCCCGAGAGCAAAGTCCCGAGCGAGCACTCGACTCAGTGCAATGCACCCGGAAGGACGCTCTCGCTCGCCTTTCGAGGAGCGATTCCTAACAGCAGAAGCAGCAGAGGCACAAACTGCACGACGAGAGGGGACACCGTAGAACACGTCTCTGTCCTGGCACATTTGCGTGTGCGATACTTCCCTCCGGCTCTTCGGGCCTTGCGAAGCCCCGTGTACTGCGAGCGCTGCTACTCGCAGCTGAGAAGGACCGTGGAGCTGGCGGCGAATTCGGAGAGCTCTTCGCTGCACTGCGCCGCTCGCAAGCGGCTTCGTTCTTCGCCTTCTGCCGTCCGGCGAGAGCTGAACTCCGGCGGTCAGTTGCAGCTCTGCCCAACAGCGTGTTCTCAGTTCTGCGGGCAAGCACGCCCTCTTGCCTTGGCCCCGAGAGCAAAGTCCCGAGCGAGCACTCGACTCAGTGCAATGCACCCGGAAGGACGCTCTCGCTCGCCTTTCGAGGAGCGATTCCTAACAGCAGAAGCAGCAGAGGCACAAACTGCACGACGAGAGGGGACACCGTAGAACACGTCTCTGTCCTGGCACATTTGCGTGTGCGATACTTCCCTCCGGCTCTTCGGGCCTTGCGAAGCCCCGTGTACTGCGAGCGCTGCTACTCGCAGCTGAGAAGGACCGTGGAGCTGGCGGCGAATTCGGAGAGCTCTTCGCTGCACTGCGCCGCTCGCAAGCGGCTTCGTTCTTCGCCTTCTGCCGTCCGGCGAGAGCTGAACTCCGGCGGTCAGTTGCAGCTCTGCCCAACAGCGTGTTCTCAGTTCTGCGGGCAAGCACGCCCTCTTGCCTTGGCCCCGAGAGCAAAGTCCCGAGCGAGCACTCGACTCAGTGCAATGCACCCGGAAGGACGCTCTCGCTCGCCTTTCGAGGAGCGATTCCTAACAGCAGAAGCAGCAGAGGCACAAACTGCACGACGAGAGGGGACACCGTAGAACACGTCTCTGTCCTGGCACATTTGCGTGTGCGATACTTCCCTCCGGCTCTTCGGGCCTTGCGAAGCCCCGTGTACTGCGAGCGCTGCTACTCGCAGCTGAGAAGGACCGTGGAGCTGGCGGCGAATTCGGAGAGCTCTTCGCTGCACTGCGCCGCTCGCAAGCGGCTTCGTTCTTCGCCTTCTGCCGTCCGGCGAGAGCTGAACTCCGGCGGTCAGTTGCAGCTCTGCCCAACAGCGTGTTCTCAGTTCTGCGGGCAAGCACGCCCTCTTGCCTTGGCCCCGAGAGCAAAGTCCCGAGCGAGCACTCGACTCAGTGCAATGCACCCGGAAGGACGCTCTCGCTCGCCTTTCGAGGAGCGATTCCTAACAGCAGAAGCAGCAGAGGCACAAACTGCACGACGAGAGGGGACACCGTAGAACACGTCTCTGTCCTGGCACATTTGCGTGTGCGATACTTCCCTCCGGCTCTTCGGGCCTTGCGAAGCCCCGTGTACTGCGAGCGCTGCTACTCGCAGCTGAGAAGGACCGTGGAGCTGGCGGCGAATTCGGAGAGCTCTTCGCTGCACTGCGCCGCTCGCAAGCGGCTTCGTTCTTCGCCTTCTGCCGTCCGGCGAGAGCTGAACTCCGGCGGTCAGTTGCAGCTCTGCCCAACAGCGTGTTCTCAGTTCTGCGGGCAAGCACGCCCTCTTGCCTTGGCCCCGAGAGCAAAGTCCCGAGCGAGCACTCGACTCAGTGCAATGCACCCGGAAGGACGCTCTCGCTCGCCTTTCGAGGAGCGATTCCTAACAGCAGAAGCAGCAGAGGCACAAACTGCACGACGAGAGGGGACACCGTAGAACACGTCTCTGTCCTGGCACATTTGCGTGTGCGATACTTCCCTCCGGCTCTTCGGGCCTTGCGAAGCCCCGTGTACTGCGAGCGCTGCTACTCGCAGCTGAGAAGGACCGTGGAGCTGGCGGCGAATTCGGAGAGCTCTTCGCTGCACTGCGCCGCTCGCAAGCGGCTTCGTTCTTCGCCTTCTGCCGTCCGGCGAGAGCTGAACTCCGGCGGTCAGTTGCAGCTCTGCCCAACAGCGTGTTCTCAGTTCTGCGGGCAAGCACGCCCTCTTGCCTTGGCCCCGAGAGCAAAGTCCCGAGCGAGCACTCGACTCAGTGCAATGCACCCGGAAGGACGCTCTCGCTCGCCTTTCGAGGAGCGATTCCTAACAGCAGAAGCAGCAGAGGCACAAACTGCACGACGAGAGGGGACACCGTAGAACACGTCTCTGTCCTGGCACATTTGCGTGTGCGATACTTCCCTCCGGCTCTTCGGGCCTTGCGAAGCCCCGTGTACTGCGAGCGCTGCTACTCGCAGCTGAGAAGGACCGTGGAGCTGGCGGCGAATTCGGAGAGCTCTTCGCTGCACTGCGCCGCTCGCAAGCGGCTTCGTTCTTCGCCTTCTGCCGTCCGGCGAGAGCTGAACTCCGGCGGTCAGTTGCAGCTCTGCCCAACAGCGTGTTCTCAGTTCTGCGGGCAAGCACGCCCTCTTGCCTTGGCCCCGAGTGCAAAGTCCCGAGCGAGCACTCGACTCAGTGCAATGCACCCGGAAGGACGCTCTCGCTCGCCTTTCGAGGAGCGATTCCTAACAGCAGAAGCAGCAGAGGCACAAACTGCACGACGAGAGGGGACACCGTAGAACACGTCTCTGTCCTGGCACATTTGCGTGTGCGATACTTCCCTCCGGCTCTTCGGGCCTTGCGAAGCCCCGTGTACTGCGAGCGCTGCTACTCGCAGCTGAGAAGGACCGTGGAGCTGGCGGCGAATTCGGAGAGCTCTTCGCTGCACTGCGCCGCTCGCAAGCGGCTTCGTTCTTCGCCTTCTGCCGTCCGGCGAGAGCTGAACTCCGGCGGTCAGTTGCAGCTCTGCCCAACAGCGTGTTCTCAGTTCTGCGGGCAAGCACGCCCTCTTGCCTTGGCCCCGAGAGCAAAGTCCCGAGCGAGCACTCGACTCAGTGCAATGCACCCGGAAGGACGCTCTCGCTCGCCTTTCGAGGAGCGATTCCTAACAGCAGAAGCAGCAGAGGCACAAACTGCACGACGAGAGGGGACACCGTAGAACACGTCTCTGTCCTGGCACATTTGCGTGTGCGATACTTCCCTCCGGCTCTTCGGGCCTTGCGAAGCCCCGTGTACTGCGAGCGCTGCTACTCGCAGCTGAGAAGGACCGTGGAGCTGGCGGCGAATTCGGAGAGCTCTTCGCTGCACTGCGCCGCTCGCAAGCGGCTTCGTTCTTCGCCTTCTGCCGTCCGGCGAGAGCTGAACTCCGGCGGTCAGTTGCAGCTCTGCCCAACAGCGTGTTCTCAGTTCTGCGGGCAAGCACGCCCTCTTGCCTTGGCCCCGAGTGCAAAGTCCCGAGCGAGCACTCGACTCAGTGCAATGCACCCGGAAGGACGCTCTCGCTCGCCTTTCGAGGAGCGATTCCTAACAGCAGAAGCAGCAGAGGCACAAACTGCACGACGAGAGGGGACACCGTAGAACACGTCTCTGTCCTGGCACATTTGCGTGTGCGATACTTCCCTCCGGCTCTTCGGGCCTTGCGAAGCCCCGTGTACTGCGAGCGCTGCTACTCGCAGCTGAGAAGGACCGTGGAGCTGGCGGCGAATTCGGAGAGCTCTTCGCTGCACTGCGCCGCTCGCAAGCGGCTTCGTTCTTCGCCTTCTGCCGTCCGGCGAGAGCTGAACTCCGGCGGTCAGTTGCAGCTCTGCCCAACAGCGTGTTCTCAGTTCTGCGGGCAAGCACGCCCTCTTGCCTTGGCCCCGAGAGCAAAGTCCCGAGCGAGCACTCGACTCAGTGCAATGCACCCGGAAGGACGCTCTCGCTCGCCTTTCGAGGAGCGATTCCTAACAGCAGAAGCAGCAGAGGCACAAACTGCACGACGAGAGGGGACACCGTAGAACACGTCTCTGTCCTGGCACATTTGCGTGTGCGATACTTCCCTCCGGCTCTTCGGGCCTTGCGAAGCCCCGTGTACTGCGAGCGCTGCTACTCGCAGCTGAGAAGGACCGTGGAGCTGGCGGCGAATTCGGAGAGCTCTTCGCTGCACTGCGCCGCTCGCAAGCGGCTTCGTTCTTCGCCTTCTGCCGTCCGGCGAGAGCTGAACTCCGGCGGTCAGTTGCAGCTCTGCCCAACAGCGTGTTCTCAGTTCTGCGGGCAAGCACGCCCTCTTGCCTTGGCCCCGAGTGCAAAGTCCCGAGCGAGCACTCGACTCAGTGCAATGCACCCGGAAGGACGCTCTCGCTCGCCTTTCGAGGAGCGATTCCTAACAGCAGAAGCAGCAGAGGCACAAACTGCACGACGAGAGGGGACACCGTAGAACACGTCTCTGTCCTGGCACATTTGCGTGTGCGATACTTCCCTCCGGCTCTTCGGGCCTTGCGAAGCCCCGTGTACTGCGAGCGCTGCTACTCGCAGCTGAGAAGGACCGTGGAGCTGGCGGCGAATTCGGAGAGCTCTTCGCTGCACTGCGCCGCTCGCAAGCGGCTTCGTTCTTCGCCTTCTGCCGTCCGGCGAGAGCTGAACTCCGGCGGTCAGTTGCAGCTCTGCCCAACAGCGTGTTCTCAGTTCTGCGGGCAAGCACGCCCTCTTGCCTTGGCCCCGAGAGCAAAGTCCCGAGCGAGCACTCGACTCAGTGCAATGCACCCGGAAGGACGCTCTCGCTCGCCTTTCGAGGAGCGATTCCTAACAGCAGAAGCAGCAGAGGCACAAACTGCACGACGAGAGGGGACACCGTAGAACACGTCTCTGTCCTGGCACATTTGCGTGTGCGATACTTCCCTCCGGCTCTTCGGGCCTTGCGAAGCCCCGTGTACTGCGAGCGCTGCTACTCGCAGCTGAGAAGGACCGTGGAGCTGGCGGCGAATTCGGAGAGCTCTTCGCTGCACTGCGCCGCTCGCAAGCGGCTTCGTTCTTCGCCTTCTGCCGTCCGGCGAGAGCTGAACTCCGGCGGTCAGTTGCAGCTCTGCCCAACAGCGTGTTCTCAGTTCTGCGGGCAAGCACGCCCTCTTGCCTTGGCCCCGAGAGCAAAGTCCCGAGCGAGCACTCGACTCAGTGCAATGCACCCGGAAGGACGCTCTCGCTCGCCTTTCGAGGAGCGATTCCTAACAGCAGAAGCAGCAGAGGCACAAACTGCACGACGAGAGGGGACACCGTAGAACACGTCTCTGTCCTGGCACATTTGCGTGTGCGATACTTCCCTCCGGCTCTTCGGGCCTTGCGAAGCCCCGTGTACTGCGAGCGCTGCTACTCGCAGCTGAGAAGGACCGTGGAGCTGGCGGCGAATTCGGAGAGCTCTTCGCTGCACTGCGCCGCTCGCAAGCGGCTTCGTTCTTCGCCTTCTGCCGTCCGGCGAGAGCTGAACTCCGGCGGTCAGTTGCAGCTCTGCCCAACAGCGTGTTCTCAGTTCTGCGGGCAAGCACGCCCTCTTGCCTTGGCCCCGAGTGCAAAGTCCCGAGCGAGCACTCGACTCAGTGCAATGCACCCGGAAGGACGCTCTCGCTCGCCTTTCGAGGAGCGATTCCTAACAGCAGAAGCAGCAGAGGCACAAACTGCACGACGAGAGGGGACACCGTAGAACACGTCTCTGTCCTGGCACATTTGCGTGTGCGATACTTCCCTCCGGCTCTTCGGGCCTTGCGAAGCCCCGTGTACTGCGAGCGCTGCTACTCGCAGCTGAGAAGGACCGTGGAGCTGGCGGCGAATTCGGAGAGCTCTTCGCTGCACTGCGCCGCTCGCAAGCGGCTTCGTTCTTCGCCTTCTGCCGTCCGGCGAGAGCTGAACTCCGGCGGTCAGTTGCAGCTCTGCCCAACAGCGTGTTCTCAGTTCTGCGGGCAAGCACGCCCTCTTGCCTTGGCCCCGAGAGCAAAGTCCCGAGCGAGCACTCGACTCAGTGCAATGCACCCGGAAGGACGCTCTCGCTCGCCTTTCGAGGAGCGATTCCTAACAGCAGAAGCAGCAGAGGCACAAACTGCACGACGAGAGGGGACACCGTAGAACACGTCTCTGTCCTGGCACATTTGCGTGTGCGATACTTCCCTCCGGCTCTTCGGGCCTTGCGAAGCCCCGTGTACTGCGAGCGCTGCTACTCGCAGCTGAGAAGGACCGTGGAGCTGGCGGCGAATTCGGAGAGCTCTTCGCTGCACTGCGCCGCTCGCAAGCGGCTTCGTTCTTCGCCTTCTGCCGTCCGGCGAGAGCTGAACTCCGGCGGTCAGTTGCAGCTCTGCCCAACAGCGTGTTCTCAGTTCTGCGGGCAAGCACGCCCTCTTGCCTTGGCCCCGAGTGCAAAGTCCCGAGCGAGCACTCGACTCAGTGCAATGCACCCGGAAGGACGCTCTCGCTCGCCTTTCGAGGAGCGATTCCTAACAGCAGAAGCAGCAGAGGCACAAACTGCACGACGAGAGGGGACACCGTAGAACACGTCTCTGTCCTGGCACATTTGCGTGTGCGATACTTCCCTCCGGCTCTTCGGGCCTTGCGAAGCCCCGTGTACTGCGAGCGCTGCTACTCGCAGCTGAGAAGGACCGTGGAGCTGGCGGCGAATTCGGAGAGCTCTTCGCTGCACTGCGCCGCTCGCAAGCGGCTTCGTTCTTCGCCTTCTGCCGTCCGGCGAGAGCTGAACTCCGGCGGTCAGTTGCAGCTCTGCCCAACAGCGTGTTCTCAGTTCTGCGGGCAAGCACGCCCTCTTGCCTTGGCCCCGAGAGCAAAGTCCCGAGCGAGCACTCGACTCAGTGCAATGCACCCGGAAGGACGCTCTCGCTCGCCTTTCGAGGAGCGATTCCTAACAGCAGAAGCAGCAGAGGCACAAACTGCACGACGAGAGGGGACACCGTAGAACACGTCTCTGTCCTGGCACATTTGCGTGTGCGATACTTCCCTCCGGCTCTTCGGGCCTTGCGAAGCCCCGTGTACTGCGAGCGCTGCTACTCGCAGCTGAGAAGGACCGTGGAGCTGGCGGCGAATTCGGAGAGCTCTTCGCTGCACTGCGCCGCTCGCAAGCGGCTTCGTTCTTCGCCTTCTGCCGTCCGGCGAGAGCTGAACTCCGGCGGTCAGTTGCAGCTCTGCCCAACAGCGTGTTCTCAGTTCTGCGGGCAAGCACGCCCTCTTGCCTTGGCCCCGAGAGCAAAGTCCCGAGCGAGCACTCGACTCAGTGCAATGCACCCGGAAGGACGCTCTCGCTCGCCTTTCGAGGAGCGATTCCTAACAGCAGAAGCAGCAGAGGCACAAACTGCACGACGAGAGGGGACACCGTAGAACACGTCTCTGTCCTGGCACATTTGCGTGTGCGATACTTCCCTCCGGCTCTTCGGGCCTTGCGAAGCCCCGTGTACTGCGAGCGCTGCTACTCGCAGCTGAGAAGGACCGTGGAGCTGGCGGCGAATTCGGAGAGCTCTTCGCTGCACTGCGCCGCTCGCAAGCGGCTTCGTTCTTCGCCTTCTGCCGTCCGGCGAGAGCTGAACTCCGGCGGTCAGTTGCAGCTCTGCCCAACAGCGTGTTCTCAGTTCTGCGGGCAAGCACGCCCTCTTGCCTTGGCCCCGAGAGCAAAGTCCCGAGCGAGCACTCGACTCAGTGCAATGCACCCGGAAGGACGCTCTCGCTCGCCTTTCGAGGAGCGATTCCTAACAGCAGAAGCAGCAGAGGCACAAACTGCACGACGAGAGGGGACACCGTAGAACACGTCTCTGTCCTGGCACATTTGCGTGTGCGATACTTCCCTCCGGCTCTTCGGGCCTTGCGAAGCCCCGTGTACTGCGAGCGCTGCTACTCGCAGCTGAGAAGGACCGTGGAGCTGGCGGCGAATTCGGAGAGCTCTTCGCTGCACTGCGCCGCTCGCAAGCGGCTTCGTTCTTCGCCTTCTGCCGTCCGGCGAGAGCTGAACTCCGGCGGTCAGTTGCAGCTCTGCCCAACAGCGTGTTCTCAGTTCTGCGGGCAAGCACGCCCTCTTGCCTTGGCCCCGAGAGCAAAGTCCCGAGCGAGCACTCGACTCAGTGCAATGCACCCGGAAGGACGCTCTCGCTCGCCTTTCGAGGAGCGATTCCTAACAGCAGAAGCAGCAGAGGCACAAACTGCACGACGAGAGGGGACACCGTAGAACACGTCTCTGTCCTGGCACATTTGCGTGTGCGATACTTCCCTCCGGCTCTTCGGGCCTTGCGAAGCCCCGTGTACTGCGAGCGCTGCTACTCGCAGCTGAGAAGGACCGTGGAGCTGGCGGCGAATTCGGAGAGCTCTTCGCTGCACTGCGCCGCTCGCAAGCGGCTTCGTTCTTCGCCTTCTGCCGTCCGGCGAGAGCTGAACTCCGGCGGTCAGTTGCAGCTCTGCCCAACAGCGTGTTCTCAGTTCTGCGGGCAAGCACGCCCTCTTGCCTTGGCCCCGAGAGCAAAGTCCCGAGCGAGCACTCGACTCAGTGCAATGCACCCGGAAGGACGCTCTCGCTCGCCTTTCGAGGAGCGATTCCTAACAGCAGAAGCAGCAGAGGCACAAACTGCACGACGAGAGGGGACACCGTAGAACACGTCTCTGTCCTGGCACATTTGCGTGTGCGATACTTCCCTCCGGCTCTTCGGGCCTTGCGAAGCCCCGTGTACTGCGAGCGCTGCTACTCGCAGCTGAGAAGGACCGTGGAGCTGGCGGCGAATTCGGAGAGCTCTTCGCTGCACTGCGCCGCTCGCAAGCGGCTTCGTTCTTCGCCTTCTGCCGTCCGGCGAGAGCTGAACTCCGGCGGTCAGTTGCAGCTCTGCCCAACAGCGTGTTCTCAGTTCTGCGGGCAAGCACGCCCTCTTGCCTTGGCCCCGAGAGCAAAGTCCCGAGCGAGCACTCGACTCAGTGCAATGCACCCGGAAGGACGCTCTCGCTCGCCTTTCGAGGAGCGATTCCTAACAGCAGAAGCAGCAGAGGCACAAACTGCACGACGAGAGGGGACACCGTAGAACACGTCTCTGTCCTGGCACATTTGCGTGTGCGATACTTCCCTCCGGCTCTTCGGGCCTTGCGAAGCCCCGTGTACTGCGAGCGCTGCTACTCGCAGCTGAGAAGGACCGTGGAGCTGGCGGCGAATTCGGAGAGCTCTTCGCTGCACTGCGCCGCTCGCAAGCGGCTTCGTTCTTCGCCTTCTGCCGTCCGGCGAGAGCTGAACTCCGGCGGTCAGTTGCAGCTCTGCCCAACAGCGTGTTCTCAGTTCTGCGGGCAAGCACGCCCTCTTGCCTTGGCCCCGAGAGCAAAGTCCCGAGCGAGCACTCGACTCAGTGCAATGCACCCGGAAGGACGCTCTCGCTCGCCTTTCGAGGAGCGATTCCTAACAGCAGAAGCAGCAGAGGCACAAACTGCACGACGAGAGGGGACACCGTAGAACACGTCTCTGTCCTGGCACATTTGCGTGTGCGATACTTCCCTCCGGCTCTTCGGGCCTTGCGAAGCCCCGTGTACTGCGAGCGCTGCTACTCGCAGCTGAGAAGGACCGTGGAGCTGGCGGCGAATTCGGAGAGCTCTTCGCTGCACTGCGCCGCTCGCAAGCGGCTTCGTTCTTCGCCTTCTGCCGTCCGGCGAGAGCTGAACTCCGGCGGTCAGTTGCAGCTCTGCCCAACAGCGTGTTCTCAGTTCTGCGGGCAAGCACGCCCTCTTGCCTTGGCCCCGAGAGCAAAGTCCCGAGCGAGCACTCGACTCAGTGCAATGCACCCGGAAGGACGCTCTCGCTCGCCTTTCGAGGAGCGATTCCTAACAGCAGAAGCAGCAGAGGCACAAACTGCACGACGAGAGGGGACACCGTAGAACACGTCTCTGTCCTGGCACATTTGCGTGTGCGATACTTCCCTCCGGCTCTTCGGGCCTTGCGAAGCCCCGTGTACTGCGAGCGCTGCTACTCGCAGCTGAGAAGGACCGTGGAGCTGGCGGCGAATTCGGAGAGCTCTTCGCTGCACTGCGCCGCTCGCAAGCGGCTTCGTTCTTCGCCTTCTGCCGTCCGGCGAGAGCTGAACTCCGGCGGTCAGTTGCAGCTCTGCCCAACAGCGTGTTCTCAGTTCTGCGGGCAAGCACGCCCTCTTGCCTTGGCCCCGAGAGCAAAGTCCCGAGCGAGCACTCGACTCAGTGCAATGCACCCGGAAGGACGCTCTCGCTCGCCTTTCGAGGAGCGATTCCTAACAGCAGAAGCAGCAGAGGCACAAACTGCACGACGAGAGGGGACACCGTAGAACACGTCTCTGTCCTGGCACATTTGCGTGTGCGATACTTCCCTCCGGCTCTTCGGGCCTTGCGAAGCCCCGTGTACTGCGAGCGCTGCTACTCGCAGCTGAGAAGGACCGTGGAGCTGGCGGCGAATTCGGAGAGCTCTTCGCTGCACTGCGCCGCTCGCAAGCGGCTTCGTTCTTCGCCTTCTGCCGTCCGGCGAGAGCTGAACTCCGGCGGTCAGTTGCAGCTCTGCCCAACAGCGTGTTCTCAGTTCTGCGGGCAAGCACGCCCTCTTGCCTTGGCCCCGAGAGCAAAGTCCCGAGCGAGCACTCGACTCAGTGCAATGCACCCGGAAGGACGCTCTCGCTCGCCTTTCGAGGAGCGATTCCTAACAGCAGAAGCAGCAGAGGCACAAACTGCACGACGAGAGGGGACACCGTAGAACACGTCTCTGTCCTGGCACATTTGCGTGTGCGATACTTCCCTCCGGCTCTTCGGGCCTTGCGAAGCCCCGTGTACTGCGAGCGCTGCTACTCGCAGCTGAGAAGGACCGTGGAGCTGGCGGCGAATTCGGAGAGCTCTTCGCTGCACTGCGCCGCTCGCAAGCGGCTTCGTTCTTCGCCTTCTGCCGTCCGGCGAGAGCTGAACTCCGGCGGTCAGTTGCAGCTCTGCCCAACAGCGTGTTCTCAGTTCTGCGGGCAAGCACGCCCTCTTGCCTTGGCCCCGAGAGCAAAGTCCCGAGCGAGCACTCGACTCAGTGCAATGCACCCGGAAGGACGCTCTCGCTCGCCTTTCGAGGAGCGATTCCTAACAGCAGAAGCAGCAGAGGCACAAACTGCACGACGAGAGGGGACACCGTAGAACACGTCTCTGTCCTGGCACATTTGCGTGTGCGATACTTCCCTCCGGCTCTTCGGGCCTTGCGAAGCCCCGTGTACTGCGAGCGCTGCTACTCGCAGCTGAGAAGGACCGTGGAGCTGGCGGCGAATTCGGAGAGCTCTTCGCTGCACTGCGCCGCTCGCAAGCGGCTTCGTTCTTCGCCTTCTGCCGTCCGGCGAGAGCTGAACTCCGGCGGTCAGTTGCAGCTCTGCCCAACAGCGTGTTCTCAGTTCTGCGGGCAAGCACGCCCTCTTGCCTTGGCCCCGAGAGCAAAGTCCCGAGCGAGCACTCGACTCAGTGCAATGCACCCGGAAGGACGCTCTCGCTCGCCTTTCGAGGAGCGATTCCTAACAGCAGAAGCAGCAGAGGCACAAACTGCACGACGAGAGGGGACACCGTAGAACACGTCTCTGTCCTGGCACATTTGCGTGTGCGATACTTCCCTCCGGCTCTTCGGGCCTTGCGAAGCCCCGTGTACTGCGAGCGCTGCTACTCGCAGCTGAGAAGGACCGTGGAGCTGGCGGCGAATTCGGAGAGCTCTTCGCTGCACTGCGCCGCTCGCAAGCGGCTTCGTTCTTCGCCTTCTGCCGTCCGGCGAGAGCTGAACTCCGGCGGTCAGTTGCAGCTCTGCCCAACAGCGTGTTCTCAGTTCTGCGGGCAAGCACGCCCTCTTGCCTTGGCCCCGAGAGCAAAGTCCCGAGCGAGCACTCGACTCAGTGCAATGCACCCGGAAGGACGCTCTCGCTCGCCTTTCGAGGAGCGATTCCTAACAGCAGAAGCAGCAGAGGCACAAACTGCACGACGAGAGGGGACACCGTAGAACACGTCTCTGTCCTGGCACATTTGCGTGTGCGATACTTCCCTCCGGCTCTTCGGGCCTTGCGAAGCCCCGTGTACTGCGAGCGCTGCTACTCGCAGCTGAGAAGGACCGTGGAGCTGGCGGCGAATTCGGAGAGCTCTTCGCTGCACTGCGCCGCTCGCAAGCGGCTTCGTTCTTCGCCTTCTGCCGTCCGGCGAGAGCTGAACTCCGGCGGTCAGTTGCAGCTCTGCCCAACAGCGTGTTCTCAGTTCTGCGGGCAAGCACGCCCTCTTGCCTTGGCCCCGAGAGCAAAGTCCCGAGCGAGCACTCGACTCAGTGCAATGCACCCGGAAGGACGCTCTCGCTCGCCTTTCGAGGAGCGATTCCTAACAGCAGAAGCAGCAGAGGCACAAACTGCACGACGAGAGGGGACACCGTAGAACACGTCTCTGTCCTGGCACATTTGCGTGTGCGATACTTCCCTCCGGCTCTTCGGGCCTTGCGAAGCCCCGTGTACTGCGAGCGCTGCTACTCGCAGCTGAGAAGGACCGTGGAGCTGGCGGCGAATTCGGAGAGCTCTTCGCTGCACTGCGCCGCTCGCAAGCGGCTTCGTTCTTCGCCTTCTGCCGTCCGGCGAGAGCTGAACTCCGGCGGTCAGTTGCAGCTCTGCCCAACAGCGTGTTCTCAGTTCTGCGGGCAAGCACGCCCTCTTGCCTTGGCCCCGAGAGCAAAGTCCCGAGCGAGCACTCGACTCAGTGCAATGCACCCGGAAGGACGCTCTCGCTCGCCTTTCGAGGAGCGATTCCTAACAGCAGAAGCAGCAGAGGCACAAACTGCACGACGAGAGGGGACACCGTAGAACACGTCTCTGTCCTGGCACATTTGCGTGTGCGATACTTCCCTCCGGCTCTTCGGGCCTTGCGAAGCCCCGTGTACTGCGAGCGCTGCTACTCGCAGCTGAGAAGGACCGTGGAGCTGGCGGCGAATTCGGAGAGCTCTTCGCTGCACTGCGCCGCTCGCAAGCGGCTTCGTTCTTCGCCTTCTGCCGTCCGGCGAGAGCTGAACTCCGGCGGTCAGTTGCAGCTCTGCCCAACAGCGTGTTCTCAGTTCTGCGGGCAAGCACGCCCTCTTGCCTTGGCCCCGAGAGCAAAGTCCCGAGCGAGCACTCGACTCAGTGCAATGCACCCGGAAGGACGCTCTCGCTCGCCTTTCGAGGAGCGATTCCTAACAGCAGAAGCAGCAGAGGCACAAACTGCACGACGAGAGGGGACACCGTAGAACACGTCTCTGTCCTGGCACATTTGCGTGTGCGATACTTCCCTCCGGCTCTTCGGGCCTTGCGAAGCCCCGTGTACTGCGAGCGCTGCTACTCGCAGCTGAGAAGGACCGTGGAGCTGGCGGCGAATTCGGAGAGCTCTTCGCTGCACTGCGCCGCTCGCAAGCGGCTTCGTTCTTCGCCTTCTGCCGTCCGGCGAGAGCTGAACTCCGGCGGTCAGTTGCAGCTCTGCCCAACAGCGTGTTCTCAGTTCTGCGGGCAAGCACGCCCTCTTGCCTTGGCCCCGAGAGCAAAGTCCCGAGCGAGCACTCGACTCAGTGCAATGCACCCGGAAGGACGCTCTCGCTCGCCTTTCGAGGAGCGATTCCTAACAGCAGAAGCAGCAGAGGCACAAACTGCACGACGAGAGGGGACACCGTAGAACACGTCTCTGTCCTGGCACATTTGCGTGTGCGATACTTCCCTCCGGCTCTTCGGGCCTTGCGAAGCCCCGTGTACTGCGAGCGCTGCTACTCGCAGCTGAGAAGGACCGTGGAGCTGGCGGCGAATTCGGAGAGCTCTTCGCTGCACTGCGCCGCTCGCAAGCGGCTTCGTTCTTCGCCTTCTGCCGTCCGGCGAGAGCTGAACTCCGGCGGTCAGTTGCAGCTCTGCCCAACAGCGTGTTCTCAGTTCTGCGGGCAAGCACGCCCTCTTGCCTTGGCCCCGAGAGCAAAGTCCCGAGCGAGCACTCGACTCAGTGCAATGCACCCGGAAGGACGCTCTCGCTCGCCTTTCGAGGAGCGATTCCTAACAGCAGAAGCAGCAGAGGCACAAACTGCACGACGAGAGGGGACACCGTAGAACACGTCTCTGTCCTGGCACATTTGCGTGTGCGATACTTCCCTCCGGCTCTTCGGGCCTTGCGAAGCCCCGTGTACTGCGAGCGCTGCTACTCGCAGCTGAGAAGGACCGTGGAGCTGGCGGCGAATTCGGAGAGCTCTTCGCTGCACTGCGCCGCTCGCAAGCGGCTTCGTTCTTCGCCTTCTGCCGTCCGGCGAGAGCTGAACTCCGGCGGTCAGTTGCAGCTCTGCCCAACAGCGTGTTCTCAGTTCTGCGGGCAAGCACGCCCTCTTGCCTTGGCCCCGAGAGCAAAGTCCCGAGCGAGCACTCGACTCAGTGCAATGCACCCGGAAGGACGCTCTCGCTCGCCTTTCGAGGAGCGATTCCTAACAGCAGAAGCAGCAGAGGCACAAACTGCACGACGAGAGGGGACACCGTAGAACACGTCTCTGTCCTGGCACATTTGCGTGTGCGATACTTCCCTCCGGCTCTTCGGGCCTTGCGAAGCCCCGTGTACTGCGAGCGCTGCTACTCGCAGCTGAGAAGGACCGTGGAGCTGGCGGCGAATTCGGAGAGCTCTTCGCTGCACTGCGCCGCTCGCAAGCGGCTTCGTTCTTCGCCTTCTGCCGTCCGGCGAGAGCTGAACTCCGGCGGTCAGTTGCAGCTCTGCCCAACAGCGTGTTCTCAGTTCTGCGGGCAAGCACGCCCTCTTGCCTTGGCCCCGAGAGCAAAGTCCCGAGCGAGCACTCGACTCAGTGCAATGCACCCGGAAGGACGCTCTCGCTCGCCTTTCGAGGAGCGATTCCTAACAGCAGAAGCAGCAGAGGCACAAACTGCACGACGAGAGGGGACACCGTAGAACACGTCTCTGTCCTGGCACATTTGCGTGTGCGATACTTCCCTCCGGCTCTTCGGGCCTTGCGAAGCCCCGTGTACTGCGAGCGCTGCTACTCGCAGCTGAGAAGGACCGTGGAGCTGGCGGCGAATTCGGAGAGCTCTTCGCTGCACTGCGCCGCTCGCAAGCGGCTTCGTTCTTCGCCTTCTGCCGTCCGGCGAGAGCTGAACTCCGGCGGTCAGTTGCAGCTCTGCCCAACAGCGTGTTCTCAGTTCTGCGGGCAAGCACGCCCTCTTGCCTTGGCCCCGAGAGCAAAGTCCCGAGCGAGCACTCGACTCAGTGCAATGCACCCGGAAGGACGCTCTCGCTCGCCTTTCGAGGAGCGATTCCTAACAGCAGAAGCAGCAGAGGCACAAACTGCACGACGAGAGGGGACACCGTAGAACACGTCTCTGTCCTGGCACATTTGCGTGTGCGATACTTCCCTCCGGCTCTTCGGGCCTTGCGAAGCCCCGTGTACTGCGAGCGCTGCTACTCGCAGCTGAGAAGGACCGTGGAGCTGGCGGCGAATTCGGAGAGCTCTTCGCTGCACTGCGCCGCTCGCAAGCGGCTTCGTTCTTCGCCTTCTGCCGTCCGGCGAGAGCTGAACTCCGGCGGTCAGTTGCAGCTCTGCCCAACAGCGTGTTCTCAGTTCTGCGGGCAAGCACGCCCTCTTGCCTTGGCCCCGAGAGCAAAGTCCCGAGCGAGCACTCGACTCAGTGCAATGCACCCGGAAGGACGCTCTCGCTCGCCTTTCGAGGAGCGATTCCTAACAGCAGAAGCAGCAGAGGCACAAACTGCACGACGAGAGGGGACACCGTAGAACACGTCTCTGTCCTGGCACATTTGCGTGTGCGATACTTCCCTCCGGCTCTTCGGGCCTTGCGAAGCCCCGTGTACTGCGAGCGCTGCTACTCGCAGCTGAGAAGGACCGTGGAGCTGGCGGCGAATTCGGAGAGCTCTTCGCTGCACTGCGCCGCTCGCAAGCGGCTTCGTTCTTCGCCTTCTGCCGTCCGGCGAGAGCTGAACTCCGGCGGTCAGTTGCAGCTCTGCCCAACAGCGTGTTCTCAGTTCTGCGGGCAAGCACGCCCTCTTGCCTTGGCCCCGAGAGCAAAGTCCCGAGCGAGCACTCGACTCAGTGCAATGCACCCGGAAGGACGCTCTCGCTCGCCTTTCGAGGAGCGATTCCTAACAGCAGAAGCAGCAGAGGCACAAACTGCACGACGAGAGGGGACACCGTAGAACACGTCTCTGTCCTGGCACATTTGCGTGTGCGATACTTCCCTCCGGCTCTTCGGGCCTTGCGAAGCCCCGTGTACTGCGAGCGCTGCTACTCGCAGCTGAGAAGGGACCGTGGAGCTGGCGGCGAATTCGGAGAGCTCTTCGCTGCACTGCGCCGCTCGCAAGCGGCTTCGTTCTTCGCCTTCTGCCGTCCGGCGAGAGCTGAACTCCGGCGGTCAGTTGCAGCTCTGCCCAACAGCGTGTTCTCAGTTCTGCGGGCAAGCACGCCCTCTTGCCTTGGCCCCGAGAGCAAAGTCCCGAGCGAGCACTCGACTCAGTGCAATGCACCCGGAAGGACGCTCTCGCTCGCCTTTCGAGGAGCGATTCCTAACAGCAGAAGCAGCAGAGGCACAAACTGCACGACGAGAGGGGACACCGTAGAACACGTCTCTGTCCTGGCACATTTGCGTGTGCGATACTTCCCTCCGGCTCTTCGGGCCTTGCGAAGCCCCGTGTACTGCGAGCGCTGCTTACTCGCAGCTGAGAAGGACCGTGGAGCTGGCGGCGAATTCGGAGAGCTCTTCGCTGCACTGCGCCGCTCGCAAGCGGCTTCGTTCTTCGCCTTCTGCCGTCCGGCGAGAGCTGAACTCCGGCGGTCAGTTGCAGCTCTGCCCAACAGCGTGTTCTCAGTTCTGCGGGCAAGCACGCCCTCTTGCCTTGGCCCCGAGAGCAAAGTCCCGAGCGAGCACTCGACTCAGTGCAATGCACCCGGAAGGACGCTCTCGCTCGCCTTTCGAGGAGCGATTCCTAACAGCAGAAGCAGCAGAGGCACAAACTGCACGACGAGAGGGGACTCCGTAGAAAACGTCTCTGTCCTGGCACTTTTGCGTGTGCGATACTTCCCTCCGGCTCTTCGGGCCTTGCGAAGCCCCGTGTACTGCGAGCGCTGCTACTCGCAGCTGAGAAGGACCGTGGAGCTGGCGGCGAATTCGGAGAGCTCTTCGCTGCACTGCGCCGCTCGCAAGCGGCTTCGTTCTTCGCCTTCTGCCGTCCGGCGAGAGCTGAACTCCGGCGGTCAGTTGCAGCTCTGCCCAACAGCGTGTTCTCAGTTCTGCGGGCAAGCACGCCCTCTTGCCTTGGCCCCGAGAGCAAAGTCCCGAGCGAGCACTCGACTCAGTGCAATGCACCCGGAAGGACGCTCTCGCTCGCCTTTCGAGGAGCGATTCCTAACAGTCAGAAGCAGCAGAGGCACAAAACTGCACGACGAGAGAAAAACGTAGAACACGTCTCTGTCCTGGCACATTTGCGTGTGCGATACTTCCCTCCGCTCTTCGGGCCTTGCGAAGCTCTGTGTACT
This sequence comes from Sturnus vulgaris, assembly GCF_052056855.1. Taxonomy (NCBI): domain Eukaryota; kingdom Metazoa; phylum Chordata; class Aves; order Passeriformes; family Sturnidae; genus Sturnus; species Sturnus vulgaris. The sequence continues at coordinate 38,206 of NW_028276102.1, read as the reverse complement.
GCGAGCGCTGCTACTCGCAGCTGAGAAGGACCGTGTTGAGCTAGCGGCGAATTCGGAGAGCTCTTCGCTGCACTGCGCCGCTCGCAAGCGGCTTCGTTCTTCGCCTTCTGCCGTCCGGCGAGAGCTGAACTCCGAGCGGTCAGTTGCAGCTCTGCCCAACAGCGTGTTCTCAGTTCTGCGGGCAAGCACGCCCTCTTGCCTTGGCCCCGAGAGCAAAGTCCCGAGCGAGCACTCGACTCAGTGCAATGCACCCGAAGGACGCTCTCGCTCGTCTTTCGAGGAGCGATTCCTAACAGCAGAAGCAGCAGAGGCACGAACTGCACGACGAGAGGGACAACGTAGAACACGTCTCTGTCCTGGCACATTTGCGTGTGCGATACTTCCCTCCGGCTCTTCGGGCCTTGCGAAGCTCTGTGTACTGCGAGCGCTGCTACTCGCAGCTGAGAAGGACCGTGGAGCTAGCGGCGAATTCGGAGAGCTCTTCGCTGCACTGCGCCGCTCGCAAGCGGCTTCGTTCTTCGCCTTCTGCCGTCCGGCGAGAGCTGAACTCCAGCGGTCAGTTGCAGCTCTGCCCAACAGCGTGTTCTCAGTTCTGCGGGCAAGCACGCCCTCTTGCCTTGGCCCCGAGTGCAAAGTCCCGAGCGAGCACTCGACTCAGTGCAATGCACCCGAAGGACGCTCTCGCTCGCCTTTCAGGAGCGATTCCTAACAGCAGAAGCAGCAGAGGCACAAACTGCACGACGAGAAGGGGACAACGTAGAACACGTCTCTGTCCTGGCACATTTGCCGTGTGCCATACTTCCCCTCCGGCTCTTTCGGGCCTTGCGAAGCTCTGTGTACTGCGAGCGCTGCTACTCGCAGCTGAGAAGGACCGTGGAGCTAGCGGCGAATTCGGAGAGCTCTTCGCTGCACTGCGCCGCTCGCAAGCGGCTTCGTTCTTCGCCTTCTGCCGTCCGGCGAGAGCTGAACTCCAGCGGTCAGTTGCAGCTCTGCCCAACAGCGTGTTCTCAGTTCTGCGGGCAAGCACGCCCTCTTGCCTTGGCCCCGAGAGCAAAGTCCCGAGCGAGCACTCGATTCAGTGCAATGCACCCGGAAGGACGCTCTCGCTCGCCTTTCGAGGAGCGATTCCTAACAGCAGAAGCAGCAGAGGCACAAACTGCACGACGAGAGGGGACAACGTAGAACACGTCTCTGTCCTGGCACATTTGCGTGTGCGATACTTCCCTCCGGCTCTTCGGGCCTTGCGAAGCTCCGTGTACTGCGAGCGCTGCTACTCGCAGCTGAGAAGGACCGTGGAGCTAGCGGCGAATTCGGAGAGCTCTTCGCTGCACTGCGCCGCTCGCAAGCGGCTTCGTTCTTCGCCTTCTGCCGTCCGGCGAGAGCTGAACTCCAGCGGTCAGTTGCAGCTCTGCCCAACAGCGTGTTCTCAGTTCTGCGGGCAAGCACGCCCTCTTGCCTTGGCCCCGAGAGCAAAGTCCCGAGCGAGCACTCGACTCAGTGCAATGCACCCGGAAGGACGCTCTCGCCTCGCCTTTCGAGGAGCGATTCCTAACAGCAGAAGCAGCAGAGGCACAAACTGCACGACGAGAGGGGACAACGTAGAACACGTCTCTGTCCTGGCACATTTGCGTGTGCGATACTTCCCTCCGGCTCTTCGGGCCTTGCGAAGCTCCGTGTACTGCGAGCGCTGCTACTCGCAGCTGAGAAGGACCGTGGAGCTAGCGGCGAATTCGGAGAGCTCTTCGCTGCACTGCGCCGCTCGCAAGCGGCTTCGTTCTTCGCCTTCTGCCGTCCGGCGAGAGCTGAACTCCAGCGGTCAGTTGCAGCTCTGCCCAACAGCGTGTTCTCAGTTCTGCGGGCAAGCACGCCCTCTTGCCTTGGCCCGAGAGCAAAGTCCCGAGCGAGCACTCGACTCAGTGCAATGCACCCGGAAGGACGCTCTCGCTCGCCTTTCGAGGAGCGATTCCTAACAGCAGAAGCAGCAGAGGCACAAACTGCACGACGAGAGGGGACAACGTAGAACACGTCTCTGTCCTGGCACATTTGCGTGTGCGATACTTCCCTCCGGCTCTTCGGGCCTTGCGAAGCTCTGTGTACTGCGAGCGCTGCTACTCGCAGCTGAGAAGGACCGTGGAGCTAGCGGCGAATTCGGAGAGCTCTTCGCTGCACTGCGCCGCTCGCAAGCGGCTTCGTTCTTCGCCTTCTGCCGTCCGGCGAGAGCTGAACTCCAGCGGTCAGTTTGCAGCTCTGCCCAACAGCGTGTTCTCAGTTCTGCGGGCAAGCACGCCCCTCTTGCCTTGGCCCCGAGAGCAAAGTCCCGAGCGAGCACTCGACTCAGTGCAATGCACCCGGAGGACGCTCTCGCTCGCCTTTCGAGGAGCGATTCCTAACAGCAGAAGCAGCAGAGGCACGAACTGCACGACGAGAGGGGGACACCGTAGAACACGTCTCTGTCCTGGCACATTTGCGTGTGCGATACTTCCCTCCGGCTCTTCGGGCCTTGCGAAGCTCTGTGTACTGCGAGCGCTGCTACTCGCAGCTGAGAAGGACCGTGGAGCTAGCGGCGAATTCGGAGAGCTCTTCGCTGCACTGCGCCGCTCGCAAGCGGCTTCGTTCTTCGCCTTCTGCCGTCCGGCGAGAGCTGAACTCGAGCGGTCAGTTGCAGCTCTGCCCAACAGCGTGTTCTCAGTTCTGCGGGCAAGCACGCCCTCTTGCCTTGGCCCCGAGTGCAAAGTCCCGAGCGAGCACTCGACTCAGTGCAATGCACAAGGAGCGATTCCTAACAGCAGAAGCAGCAGAGGCACAAACTGCACGACGAGAGGGGACAACGTAGAACACGTCTCTGTCCTGGCACATTTGCGTGTGCGATACTTCCCTCCGGCTCTTCGGGCCTTGCGAAGCTCTGTGTACTGCGAGCGCTGCTACTCGCAGCTGAGAAGGACCGTGGAGCTAGCGGCGAATTCGGAGAGCTCTTCGCTGCACTGCGCCGCTCGCAAGCGGCTTCGTTCTTCGCCTTCTGCCGTCCGGCGAGAGCTGAACTCGAGCGGTCAGTTGCAGCTCTGCCCAACAGCGTGTTCTCAGTTCTGCGGGCAAGCACGCCCTCTTGCCTTGGCCCCGAGAGCAAAGTCCCGAGCGAGCACTCGACTCAGTGCAATGCACCCGGAAGGACGCTCTCGCTCGTCTTTCAAGGAGCGATTCCTAACAGCAGAAGCAGCAGAGGCACAAACTGCACGACGAGAGGGGACAACGTAGAACACGTCTCTGTCCTGGCACATTTGCGTGTGCGATACTTCCCTCCGGCTCTTCGGGCCTTGCGAAGCTCTGTGTACTGCGAGCGCTGCTACTCGCAGCTGAGAAGGACCGTGGAGCTAGCGGCGAATTCGGAGAGCTCTTCGCTGCACTGCGCCGCTCGCAAGCGGCTTCGTTCTTCGCCTTCTGCCGTCCGGCGAGAGCTGAACTCGAGCGGTCAGTTGCAGCTCTGCCCAACAGCGTGTTTCTCAGTTCTGCGGGCAAGCACGCCCTCTTGCCTTGGCCCCGAGAGCAAAGTCCCGAGCGAGCACTCGACTCAGTGCAATGCACCCGGAAGGACGCTCTCGCTCGTCTTTCAAGGAGCGATTCCTAACAGCAGAAGCAGCAGAGGCACAAACTGCACGACGAGAAGGGGACAACGAGAACACGTCTCTGTCCTGGCACATTTGCGTGTGCGATACTTCCCTCCGGCTCTTCGGGCCTTGCGAAGCTCTGTGTACTGCGAGCGCTGCTACTCGCAGCAGAGAAGGACCGTGGAGCTAGCGGCGAATTCGGAGAGCTCTTCGCTGCACTGCGCCGCTCGCAAGCGGCTTCGTTCTTCGCCTTCTGCCGTCCGGCGAGAGCTGAACTCCAGCGGTCAGTTGCAGCTCTGCCCAACAGCGTGTTCTCAGTTCTGCGGGCAAGCACGCCCTCTTGCCTTGGCCCCGAGAGCAAAGTCCCGAGCGAGCACTCGACTCAGTGCAATGCACCCGGAAGGACGCTCTCGCTCGTCTTTCAAGGAGCGATCCTAACAGCAGAAGCAGCAGAGGCACAAACTGCACGACGAGAGGGGACAACGTAGAACACGTCTCTGTCCTGGCACATTTGCGTGTGCGATACTTCCCTCCGGCTCTTCGGGCCTTGCGAAGCTCTGTGTACTGCGAGCGCTGCTACTCGCAGCTATGAGAAGGACCGTGGAGCTAGCGGCGAATTCGGAGAGCTCTTCGCTGCACTGCGCCGCTCGCAAGCGGCTTCGTTCTTCGCCTTCTGCCGTCCGGCGAGAGCTGAACTCCAGCGGTCAGTTGCAGCTCTGCCCAACAGCGTGTTCTCAGTTCTGCGGGCAAGCACGCCCTCTTGCCTTGGCCCCGAGTGCAAAGTCCCGAGCGAGCACTCGACTCAGTGCAATGCACCCGGAAGGACGCTCTCGCTCGTCTTTCAAGGAGCGATTCCTAACAGCAGAAGCAGCAGAGGCACAAACTGCACGACGAGAAGGGGACAACGTAGAACACGTCTCTGTCCTGGCACATTTGCGTGTGCGATACTTCCCTCCGGCTCTTCGGGCCTTGCGAAGCTCTGTGTACTGCGAGCGCTGCTACTCGCAGCTGAGAAGGACCGTGGAGCTAGCGGCGAATTCGGAGAGCTCTTCGCTGCACTGCGCCGCTCGCAAGCGGCTTCGTTCTTCGCCTTCTGCCGTCCGGCGAGAGCTGAACTCGAGCGGTCAGTTGCAGCTCTGCCCAACAGCGTGTTCTCAGTTCTGCGGGCAAGCACGCCCTCTTGCCTTGGCCCCGAGAGCAAAGTCCCGAGCGAGCACTCGACTCAGTGCAATGCACCCGGAAGGACGCTCTCGCTCGTCTTTCAAGGAGCGATTCCTAACAGCAGAAGCAGCAGAGGCACAAACTGCACGACGAGAAGGGACAACGTAGAACACGTCTCTGTCCTGGCACATTTGCGTGTGCGATACTTCCCTCCGGCTCTTCGGGCCTTGCGAAGCTCTGTGTACTGCGAGCGCTGCTACTCGCAGCTGAGAAGGACCGTGGAGCTAGCGGCGAATTCGGAGAGCTCTTCGCTGCACTGCGCCGCTCGCAAGCGGCTTCGTTCTTCGCCTTCTGCCGTCCGGCGAGAGCTGAACTCCAGCGGTCAGTTGCAGCTCTGCCCAACAGCGTGTTCTCAGTTCTGCGGGCAAGCACGCCCTCTTGCCTTGGCCCCGAGAGCAAAGTCCCGAGCGAGCACTCGACTCAGTGCAATGCACCCGGAAGGACGCTCTCGCTCGTCTTTCAAGGAGCGATTCCTAACAGCAGAAGCAGCAGAGGCACAAACTGCACGACGAGAAGGGACAACGTAGAACACGTCTCTGTCCTGGCACATTTGCGTGTGCGATACTTCCCTCCGGCTCTTCGGGCCTTGCGAAGCTCTGTGTACTGCGAGCGCTGCTACTCGCAGCTGAGAAGGACCGTGGAGCTAGCGGCGAATTCGGAGAGCTCTTCGCTGCACTGCGCCGCTCGCAAGCGGCTTCGTTCTTCGCCTTCTGCCGTCCGGCGAGAGCTGAACTCGAGCGGTCAGTTGCAGCTCTGCCCAACAGCGTGTTCTCAGTTCTGCGGGCAAGCACGCCCTCTTGCCTTGGCCCCGAGTGCAAAGTCCCGAGCGAGCACTCGACTCAGTGCAATGCACCCGGAAGGACGCTCTCGCTCGTCTTTCAAGGAGCGATTCCTAACAGCAGAAGCAGCAGAGGCACAAACTGCACGACGAAAGGGGACAACGTAGAACACGTCTCTGTCCTGGCACATTTGCGTGTGCGATACTTCCCTCCGGCTCTTCGGGCCTTGCGAAGCTCTGTGTACTGCGAGCGCTGCTACTCGCAGCTGAGAAGGACCGTGGAGCTAGCGGCGAATTCGGAGAGCTCTTCGCTGCACTGCGCCGCTCGCAAGCGGCTTCGTTCTTCGCCTTCTGCCGTCCGGCGAGAGCTGAACTCCAGCGGTCAGTTGCAGCTCTGCCCAACAGCGTGTTCTCAGTTCTGCGGGCAAGCACGCCCTCTTGCCTTGGCCCCGAGAGCAAAGTCCCGAGCGAGCACTCGACTCAGTGCAATGCACCCGGAAGGACGCTCTCGCTCGTCTTTCAAGGAGCGATTCCTAACAGCAGAAGCAGCAGAGGCACAAACTGCACGACGAGAGGGGACAACGTAGAACACGTCTCTGTCCTGGCACATTTGCGTGTGCGATACTTCCCTCCGGCTCTTCGGGCCTTGCGAAGCTCTGTGTACTGCGAGCGCTGCTACTCGCAGCTGAGAAGGACCGTGGAGCTAGCGGCGAATTCGGAGAGCTCTTCGCTGCACTGCGCCGCTCGCAAGCGGCTTCGTTCTTCGCCTTCTGCCGTCCGGCGAGAGCTGAACTCGAGCGGTCAGTTGCAGCTCTGCCCAACAGCGTGTTCTCAGTTCTGCGGGCAAGCACGCCCTCTTGCCTTGGCCCCGAGTGCAAAGTCCCGAGCGAGCACTCGACTCAGTGCAATGCACCCGGAAGGACGCTCTCGCTCGTCTTTCAAGGAGCGATTCCTAACAGCAGAAGCAGCAGAGGCACAAACTGCACGACGAAAGGGGACAACGTAGAACACGTCTCTGTCCTGGCACATTTGCGTGTGCGATACTTCCCTCCGGCTCTTCGGGCCTTGCGAAGCTCTGTGTACTGCGAGCGCTGCTACTCGCAGCTGAGAAGGACCGTGGAGCTAGCGGCGAATTCGGAGAGCTCTTCGCTGCACTGCGCCGCTCGCAAGCGGCTTCGTTCTTCGCCTTCTGCCGTCCGGCGAGAGCTGAACTCCAGCGGTCAGTTGCAGCTCTGCCCAACAGCGTGTTCTCAGTTCTGCGGGCAAGCACGCCCTCTTGCCTTGGCCCCGAGAGCAAAGTCCCGAGCGAGCACTCGACTCAGTGCAATGCACCCGGAAGGACGCTCTCGCTCGTCTTTCAAGGAGCGATTCCTAACAGCAGAAGCAGCAGAGGCACAAACTGCACGACGAGAAGGGACAACGTAGAACACGTCTCTGTCCTGGCACATTTGCCTGTGCCATACTTCCCTCCGGCTCTTCGGGCCTTGCGAAGCTCTGTGTACTGCGAGCGCTGCTACTCGCAGCTGAGAAGGACCGTGGAGCTAGCGGCGAATTCGGAGAGCTCTTCGCTGCACTGCGCCGCTCGCAAGCGGCTTCGTTCTTCGCCTTCTGCCGTCCGGCGAGAGCTGAACTCCAGCGGTCAGTTGCAGCTCTGCCCAACAGCGTGTTCTCAGTTCTGCGGGCAAGCACGCCCTCTTGCCTTGGCCCCGAGTGCAAAGTCCCGAGCGAGCACTCGACTCAGTGCAATGCACCCGGAAGGACGCTCTCGCTCGTCTTTCGAGGAGCGATTCCTAACAGCAGAAGCAGCAGAGGCACAAACTGCACGACGAGAGGGGACAACGTAGAACACGTCTCTGTCCTGGCACATTTGCGTGTGCGATACTTCCCTCCGGCTCTTCGGGCCTTGCGAAGCTCTGTGTACTGCGAGCGCTGCTACTCGCAGCTGAGAAGGACCGTGGAGCTAGCGGCGAATTCGGAGAGCTCTTCGCTGCACTGCGCCGCTCGCAAGCGGCTTCGTTCTTCGCCTTCTGCCGTCCGGCGAGAGCTGAACTCGAGCGGTCAGTTGCAGCTCTGCCCAACAGCGTGTTCTCAGTTCTGCGGGCAAGCACGCCCTCTTGCCTTGGCCCCGAGAGCAAAGTCCCGAGCGAGCACTCGACTCAGTGCAATGCACCCGGAAGGACGCTCTCGCTCGTCTTTCAAGGAGCGATTCCTAACAGCAGAAGCAGCAGAGGCACAAACTGCACGACGAGAGGGGACAACGTAGAACACGTCTCTGTCCTGGCACATTTGCGTGTGCGATACTTCCCTCCGGCTCTTCGGGCCTTGCGAAGCTCTGTGTACTGCGAGCGCTGCTACTCGCAGCTGAGAAGGACCGTGGAGCTAGCGGCGAATTCGGAGAGCTCTTCGCTGCACTGCGCCGCTCGCAAGCGGCTTCGTTCTTCGCCTTCTGCCGTCCGGCGAGAGCTGAACTCCAGCGGTCAGTTGCAGCTCTGCCCAACAGCGTGTTCTCAGTTCTGCGGGCAAGCACGCCCTCTTGCCTTGGCCCCGAGTGCAAAGTCCCGAGCGAGCACTCGACTCAGTGCAATGCACCCGGAAGGACGCTCTCGCTCGTCTTTCAAGGAGCGATTCCTAACAGCAGAAGCAGCAGAGGCACAAACTGCACGACGAAAGGGGACAACGTAGAACACGTCTCTGTCCTGGCACATTTGCGTGTGCGATACTTCCCTCCGGCTCTTCGGGCCTTGCGAAGCTCTGTGTACTGCGAGCGCTGCTACTCGCAGCTGAGAAGGACCGTGGAGCTAGCGGCGAATTCGGAGAGCTCTTCGCTGCACTGCGCCGCTCGCAAGCGGCTTCGTTCTTCGCCTTCTGCCGTCCGGCGAGAGCTGAACTCCAGCGGTCAGTTGCAGCTCTGCCCAACAGCGTGTTCTCAGTTCTGCGGGCAAGCACGCCCTCTTGCCTTGGCCCCGAGAGCAAAGTCCCGAGCGAGCACTCGACTCAGTGCAATGCACCCGGAAGGACGCTCTCGCTCGTCTTTCAAGGAGCGATTCCTAACAGCAGAAGCAGCAGAGGCACAAACTGCACGACGAGAGGGGACAACGTAGAACACGTCTCTGTCCTGGCACATTTGCGTGTGCGATACTTCCCTCCGGCTCTTCGGGCCTTGCGAAGCTCTGTGTACTGCGAGCGCTGCTACTCGCAGCTGAGAAGGACCGTGGAGCTAGCGGCGAATTCGGAGAGCTCTTCGCTGCACTGCGCCGCTCGCAAGCGGCTTCGTTCTTCGCCTTCTGCCGTCCGGCGAGAGCTGAACTCCAGCGGTCAGTTGCAGCTCTGCCCAACAGCGTGTTCTCAGTTCTGCGGGCAAGCACGCCCTCTTGCCTTGGCCCCGAGAGCAAAGTCCCGAGCGAGCACTCGACTCAGTGCAATGCACCCGGAAGGACGCTCTCGCTCGTCTTTCAAGGAGCGATTCCTAACAGCAGAAGCAGCAGAGGCACAAACTGCACGACGAGAGGGGACAACGTAGAACACGTCTCTGTCCTGGCACATTTGCGTGTGCGATACTTCCCTCCGGCTCTTCGGGCCTTGCGAAGCTCTGTGTACTGCGAGCGCTGCTACTCGCAGCTGAGAAGGACCGTGGAGCTAGCGGCGAATTCGGAGAGCTCTTCGCTGCACTGCGCCGCTCGCAAGCGGCTTCGTTCTTCGCCTTCTGCCGTCCGGCGAGAGCTGAACTCCAGCGGTCAGTTGCAGCTCTGCCCAACAGCGTGTTCTCAGTTCTGCGGGCAAGCACGCCCTCTTGCCTTGGCCCCGAGAGCAAAGTCCCGAGCGAGCACTCGACTCAGTGCAATGCACCCGGAAGGACGCTCTCGCTCGTCTTTCAAGGAGCGATTCCTAACAGCAGAAGCAGCAGAGGCACAAACTGCACGACGAGAAGGGGACAACGGAGAACACGTCTCTGTCCTGGCACATTTGCGTGTGCGATACTTCCCTCCGGGTCTTCGGGCCTTGCGAAGCTCTGTGTACTGCGAGCGCTGCTACTCGCAGCTGAGAAGGACCGTGGAGCTAGCGGCGAATTCGGAGAGCTCTTCGCTGCACTGCGCCGCTCGCAAGCGGCTTCGTTCTTCGCCTTCTGCCGTCCGGCGAGAGCTGAACTCCAGCGGTCAGTTGCAGCTCTGCCCAACAGCGTGTTCTCAGTTCTGCGGGCAAGCACGCCCTCTTGCCTTGGCCCCGAGAGCAAAGTCCCGAGCGAGCACTCGACTCAGTGCAATGCACCCGGAAGGACGCTCTCGCTCGTCTTTCAAGGAGCGATTCCTAACAGCAGAAGCAGCAGAGGCACAAACTGCACGACGAGAGGGGACAACGTAGAACACGTCTCTGTCCTGGCACATTTGCGTGTGCGATACTTCCCTCCGGCTCTTCGGGCCTTGCGAAGCTCTGTGTACTGCGAGCGCTGCTACTCGCAGCTGAGAAGGACCGTGGAGCTAGCGGCGAATTCGGAGAGCTCTTCGCTGCACTGCGCCGCTCGCAAGCGGCTTCGTTCTTCGCCTTCTGCCGTCCGGCGAGAGCTGAACTCCAGCGGTCAGTTGCAGCTCTGCCCAACAGCGTGTTCTCAGTTCTGCGGGCAAGCACGCCCTCTTGCCTTGGCCCCGAGTGCAAAGTCCCGAGCGAGCACTCGACTCAGTGCAATGCACCCGGAAGGACGCTCTCGCTCGTCTTTCAAGGAGCGATTCCTAACAGCAGAAGCAGCAGAGGCACAAACTGCACGACGAAAGGGGACAACGTAGAACACGTCTCTGTCCTGGCACATTTGCGTGTGCGATACTTCCCTCCGGCTCTTCGGGCCTTGCGAAGCTCTGTGTACTGCGAGCGCTGCTACTCGCAGCTGAGAAGGACCGTGGAGCTAGCGGCGAATTCGGAGAGCTCTTCGCTGCACTGCGCCGCTCGCAAGCGGCTTCGTTCTTCGCCTTCTGCCGTCCGGCGAGAGCTGAACTCGAGCGGTCAGTTGCAGCTCTGCCCAACAGCGTGTTCTCAGTTCTGCGGGCAAGCACGCCCTCTTGCCTTGGCCCCGAGAGCAAAGTCCCGAGCGAGCACTCGACTCAGTGCAATGCACCCGGAAGGACGCTCTCGCTCGTCTTTCAAGGAGCGATTCCTAACAGCAGAAGCAGCAGAGGCACAAACTGCACGACGAGAAGGGACAACGTAGAACACGTCTCTGTCCTGGCACATTTGCGTGTGCGATACTTCCCTCCGGCTCTTCGGGCCTTGCGAAGCTCTGTGTACTGCGAGCGCTGCTACTCGCAGCTGAGAAGGACCGTGGAGCTAGCGGCGAATTCGGAGAGCTCTTCGCTGCACTGCGCCGCTCGCAAGCGGCTTCGTTCTTCGCCTTCTGCCGTCCGGCGAGAGCTGAACTCCAGCGGTCAGTTGCAGCTCTGCCCAACAGCGTGTTCTCAGTTCTGCGGGCAAGCACGCCCTCTTGCCTTGGCCCCGAGAGCAAAGTCCCGAGCGAGCACTCGACTCAGTGCAATGCACCCGGAAGGACGCTCTCGCTCGTCTTTCAAGGAGCGATTCCTAACAGCAGAAGCAGCAGAGGCACAAACTGCACGACGAGAAGGGACAACGTAGAACACGTCTCTGTCCTGGCACATTTGCGTGTGCGATACTTCCCTCCGGCTCTTCGGGCCTTGCGAAGCTCTGTGTACTGCGAGCGCTGCTACTCGCAGCTGAGAAGGACCGTGGAGCTAGCGGCGAATTCGGAGAGCTCTTCGCTGCACTGCGCCGCTCGCAAGCGGCTTCGTTCTTCGCCTTCTGCCGTCCGGCGAGAGCTGAACTCGAGCGGTCAGTTGCAGCTCTGCCCAACAGCGTGTTCTCAGTTCTGCGGGCAAGCACGCCCTCTTGCCTTGGCCCCGAGTGCAAAGTCCCGAGCGAGCACTCGACTCAGTGCAATGCACCCGGAAGGACGCTCTCGCTCGTCTTTCAAGGAGCGATTCCTAACAGCAGAAGCAGCAGAGGCACAAACTGCACGACGAAAGGGGACAACGTAGAACACGTCTCTGTCCTGGCACATTTGCGTGTGCGATACTTCCCTCCGGCTCTTCGGGCCTTGCGAAGCTCTGTGTACTGCGAGCGCTGCTACTCGCAGCTGAGAAGGACCGTGGAGCTAGCGGCGAATTCGGAGAGCTCTTCGCTGCACTGCGCCGCTCGCAAGCGGCTTCGTTCTTCGCCTTCTGCCGTCCGGCGAGAGCTGAACTCCAGCGGTCAGTTGCAGCTCTGCCCAACAGCGTGTTCTCAGTTCTGCGGGCAAGCACGCCCTCTTGCCTTGGCCCCGAGAGCAAAGTCCCGAGCGAGCACTCGACTCAGTGCAATGCACCCGGAAGGACGCTCTCGCTCGTCTTTCAAGGAGCGATTCCTAACAGCAGAAGCAGCAGAGGCACAAACTGCACGACGAGAGGGGACAACGTAGAACACGTCTCTGTCCTGGCACATTTGCGTGTGCGATACTTCCCTCCGGCTCTTCGGGCCTTGCGAAGCTCTGTGTACTGCGAGCGCTGCTACTCGCAGCTGAGAAGGACCGTGGAGCTAGCGGCGAATTCGGAGAGCTCTTCGCTGCACTGCGCCGCTCGCAAGCGGCTTCGTTCTTCGCCTTCTGCCGTCCGGCGAGAGCTGAACTCGAGCGGTCAGTTGCAGCTCTGCCCAACAGCGTGTTCTCAGTTCTGCGGGCAAGCACGCCCTCTTGCCTTGGCCCCGAGTGCAAAGTCCCGAGCGAGCACTCGACTCAGTGCAATGCACCCGGAAGGACGCTCTCGCTCGTCTTTCAAGGAGCGATTCCTAACAGCAGAAGCAGCAGAGGCACAAACTGCACGACGAAAGGGGACAACGTAGAACACGTCTCTGTCCTGGCACATTTGCGTGTGCGATACTTCCCTCCGGCTCTTCGGGCCTTGCGAAGCTCTGTGTACTGCGAGCGCTGCTACTCGCAGCTGAGAAGGACCGTGGAGCTAGCGGCGAATTCGGAGAGCTCTTCGCTGCACTGCGCCGCTCGCAAGCGGCTTCGTTCTTCGCCTTCTGCCGTCCGGCGAGAGCTGAACTCCAGCGGTCAGTTGCAGCTCTGCCCAACAGCGTGTTCTCAGTTCTGCGGGCAAGCACGCCCTCTTGCCTTGGCCCCGAGAGCAAAGTCCCGAGCGAGCACTCGACTCAGTGCAATGCACCCGGAAGGACGCTCTCGCTCGTCTTTCAAGGAGCGATTCCTAACAGCAGAAGCAGCAGAGGCACAAACTGCACGACGAGAAGGGACAACGTAGAACACGTCTCTGTCCTGGCACATTTGCGTGTGCGATACTTCCCTCCGGCTCTTCGGGCCTTGCGAAGCTCTGTGTACTGCGAGCGCTGCTACTCGCAGCTGAGAAGGACCGTGGAGCTAGCGGCGAATTCGGAGAGCTCTTCGCTGCACTGCGCCGCTCGCAAGCGGCTTCGTTCTTCGCCTTCTGCCGTCCGGCGAGAGCTGAACTCCAGCGGTCAGTTGCAGCTCTGCCCAACAGCGTGTTCTCAGTTCTGCGGGCAAGCACGCCCTCTTGCCTTGGCCCCGAGTGCAAAGTCCCGAGCGAGCACTCGACTCAGTGCAATGCACCCGGAAGGACGCTCTCGCTCGTCTTTCGAGGAGCGATTCCTAACAGCAGAAGCAGCAGAGGCACAAACTGCACGACGAGAGGGGACAACGTAGAACACGTCTCTGTCCTGGCACATTTGCGTGTGCGATACTTCCCTCCGGCTCTTCGGGCCTTGCGAAGCTCTGTGTACTGCGAGCGCTGCTACTCGCAGCTGAGAAGGACCGTGGAGCTAGCGGCGAATTCGGAGAGCTCTTCGCTGCACTGCGCCGCTCGCAAGCGGCTTCGTTCTTCGCCTTCTGCCGTCCGGCGAGAGCTGAACTCGAGCGGTCAGTTGCAGCTCTGCCCAACAGCGTGTTCTCAGTTCTGCGGGCAAGCACGCCCTCTTGCCTTGGCCCCGAGAGCAAAGTCCCGAGCGAGCACTCGACTCAGTGCAATGCACCCGGAAGGACGCTCTCGCTCGTCTTTCAAGGAGCGATTCCTAACAGCAGAAGCAGCAGAGGCACAAACTGCACGACGAGAGGGGACAACGTAGAACACGTCTCTGTCCTGGCACATTTGCGTGTGCGATACTTCCCTCCGGCTCTTCGGGCCTTGCGAAGCTCTGTGTACTGCGAGCGCTGCTACTCGCAGCTGAGAAGGACCGTGGAGCTAGCGGCGAATTCGGAGAGCTCTTCGCTGCACTGCGCCGCTCGCAAGCGGCTTCGTTCTTCGCCTTCTGCCGTCCGGCGAGAGCTGAACTCGAGCGGTCAGTTGCAGCTCTGCCCAACAGCGTGTTCTCAGTTCTGCGGGCAAGCACGCCCTCTTGCCTTGGCCCCGAGAGCAAAGTCCCGAGCGAGCACTCGACTCAGTGCAATGCACCCGGAAGGACGCTCTCGCTCGTCTTTCAAGGAGCGATTCCTAACAGCAGAAGCAGCAGAGGCACAAACTGCACGACGAGAGGGGACAACGTAGAACACGTCTCTGTCCTGGCACATTTGCGTGTGCGATACTTCCCTCCGGCTCTTCGGGCCTTGCGAAGCTCTGTGTACTGCGAGCGCTGCTACTCGCAGCTGAGAAGGACCGTGGAGCTAGCGGCGAATTCGGAGAGCTCTTCGCTGCACTGCGCCGCTCGCAAGCGGCTTCGTTCTTCGCCTTCTGCCGTCCGGCGAGAGCTGAACTCGAGCGGTCAGTTGCAGCTCTGCCCAACAGCGTGTTCTCAGTTCTGCGGGCAAGCACGCCCTCTTGCCTTGGCCCCGAGAGCAAAGTCCCGAGCGAGCACTCGATTCAGTGCAATGCACCCGGAAGGACGCTCTCGCTCGTCTTTCAAGGAGCGATTCCTAACAGCAGAAGCAGCAGAGGCACAAACTGCACGACCAGAAGGGGACAACGTAGAACACGTCTCTGTCCTGGCACATTTGCGTGTGCGATACTTCCCTCCGGCTCTTCGGGCCTTGCGAAGCTCTGTGTACTGCGAGCGCTGCTACTCGCAGCTGAGAAGGACCGTGGAGCTAGCGGCGAATTCGGAGAGCTCTTCGCTGCACTGCGCCGCTCGCAAGCGGCTTCGTTCTTCGCCTTCTGCCGTCCGGCGAGAGCTGAACTCCAGCGGTCAGTTGCAGCTCTGCCCAACAGCGTGTTCTCAGTTCTGCGGGCAAGCACGCCCTCTTGCCTTGGCCCCGAGAGCAAAGTCCCGAGCGAGCACTCGACTCAGTGCAATGCACCCGGAAGGACGCTCTCGCTCGTCTTTCAAGGAGCGATTCCTAACAGCAGAAGCAGCAGAGGCACAAACTGCACGACGAGAGGGGACAACGTAGAACACGTCTCTGTCCTGGCACATTTGCGTGTGCGATACTTCCCTCCGGCTCTTCGGGCCTTGCGAAGCTCTGTGTACTGCGAGCGCTGCTACTCGCAGCTGAGAAGGACCGTGGAGCTAGCGGCGAATTCGGAGAGCTCTTCGCTGCACTGCGCCGCTCGCAAGCGGCTTCGTTCTTCGCCTTCTGCC
Source organism: Sturnus vulgaris (assembly GCF_052056855.1). Taxonomy (NCBI): domain Eukaryota; kingdom Metazoa; phylum Chordata; class Aves; order Passeriformes; family Sturnidae; genus Sturnus; species Sturnus vulgaris. The sequence goes on along the minus strand of NW_028276102.1, from coordinate 23,029 downwards.
GTCCGGCGAGAGCTGAACTCCAGCGGTCAGTTGCAGCTCTGCCCAACAGCGTGTTCTCAGTTCTGCGGGCAAGCACGCCCTCTTGCCTTGGCCCCGAGTGCAAAGTCCCGAGCGAGCACTCGACTCAGTGCAATGCACCCGGAAGGACGCTCTCGCTCGTCTTTCAAGGAGCGATTCCTAACAGCAGAAGCAGCAGAGGCACAAACTGCACGACGAAAGGGGACAACGTAGAACACGTCTCTGTCCTGGCACATTTGCGTGTGCGATACTTCCCTCCGGCTCTTCGGGCCTTGCGAAGCTCTGTGTACTGCGAGCGCTGCTACTCGCAGCTGAGAAGGACCGTGGAGCTAGCGGCGAATTCGGAGAGCTCTTCGCTGCACTGCGCCGCTCGCAAGCGGCTTCGTTCTTCGCCTTCTGCCGTCCGGCGAGAGCTGAACTCCAGCGGTCAGTTGCAGCTCTGCCCAACAGCGTGTTCTCAGTTCTGCGGGCAAGCACGCCCTCTTGCCTTGGCCCCGAGAGCAAAGTCCCGAGCGAGCACTCGACTCAGTGCAATGCACCCGGAAGGACGCTCTCGCTCGTCTTTCAAGGAGCGATTCCTAACAGCAGAAGCAGCAGAGGCACAAACTGCACGACGAGAAGGGACAACGTAGAACACGTCTCTGTCCTGGCACATTTGCGTGTGCGATACTTCCCTCCGGCTCTTCGGGCCTTGCGAAGCTCTGTGTACTGCGAGCGCTGCTACTCGCAGCTGAGAAGGACCGTGGAGCTAGCGGCGAATTCGGAGAGCTCTTCGCTGCACTGCGCCGCTCGCAAGCGGCTTCGTTCTTCGCCTTCTGCCGTCCGGCGAGAGCTGAACTCCAGCGGTCAGTTGCAGCTCTGCCCAACAGCGTGTTCTCAGTTCTGCGGGCAAGCACGCCCTCTTGCCTTGGCCCCGAGAGCAAAGTCCCGAGCGAGCACTCGACTCAGTGCAATGCACCCGGAAGGACGCTCTCGCTCGTCTTTCAAGGAGCGATTCCTAACAGCAGAAGCAGCAGAGGCACAAACTGCACGACGAGAAGGGACAACGTAGAACACGTCTCTGTCCTGGCACATTTGCCTGTGCCATACTTCCCTCCGGCTCTTCGGGCCTTGCGAAGCTCTGTGTACTGCGAGCGCTGCTACTCGCAGCTGAGAAGGACCGTGGAGCTAGCGGCGAATTCGGAGAGCTCTTCGCTGCACTGCGCCGCTCGCAAGCGGCTTCGTTCTTCGCCTTCTGCCGTCCGGCGAGAGCTGAACTCCAGCGGTCAGTTGCAGCTCTGCCCAACAGCGTGTTCTCAGTTCTGCGGGCAAGCACGCCCTCTTGCCTTGGCCCCGAGTGCAAAGTCCCGAGCGAGCACTCGACTCAGTGCAATGCACCAGGAAGGACGCTCTCGCTCGTCTTTCGAGGAGCGATTCCTAACAGCAGAAGCAGCAGAGGCACAAACTGCACGACGAGAGGGGACAACGTAGAACACGTCTCTGTCCTGGCACATTTGCGTGTGCGATACTTCCCTCCGGCTCTTCGGGCCTTGCGAAGCTCTGTGTACTGCGAGCGCTGCTACTCGCAGCTGAGAAGGACCGTGGAGCTAGCGGCGAATTCGGAGAGCTCTTCGCTGCACTGCGCCGCTCGCAAGCGGCTTCGTTCTTCGCCTTCTGCCGTCCGGCGAGAGCTGAACTCGAGCGGTCAGTTGCAGCTCTGCCCAACAGCGTGTTCTCAGTTCTGCGGGCAAGCACGCCCTCTTGCCTTGGCCCCGAGAGCAAAGTCCCGAGCGAGCACTCGACTCAGTGCAATGCACCCGGAAGGACGCTCTCGCTCGTCTTTCGAGGACCGATTCCTAACAGCAGAAGCAGCAGAGGCACAAACTGCACGACGAGAGGGGACAACGTAGAACACGTCTCTGTCCTGGCACATTTGCGTGTGCGATACTTCCCTCCGGCTCTTCGGGCCTTGCGAAGCTCTGTGTACTGCGAGCGCTGCTACTCGCAGCTGAGAAGGACCGTGGAGCTAGCGGCGAATTCGGAGAGCTCTTCGCTGCACTGCGCCGCTCGCAAGCGGCTTCGTTCTTCGCCTTCTGCCGTCCGGCGAGAGCTGAACTCGAGCGGTCAGTTGCAGCTCTGCCCAACAGCGTGTTCTCAGTTCTGCGGGCAAGCACGCCCTCTTGCCTTGGCCCCGAGAGCAAAGTCCCGAGCGAGCACTCGATTCAGTGCAATGCACCCGGAAGGACGCTCTCGCTCGTCTTTCGAGGAGCGATTCCTAACAGCAGAAGCAGCAGAGGCACAAACTGCACGACGAGAAGGGACAACGTAGAACACGTCTCTGTCCTGGCACATTTGCGTGTGCGATACTTCCCTCCGGGTCTTCGGGCCTTGCGAAGCTCTGTGTACTGCGAGCGCTGCTACTCGCAGCTGAGAAGGACCGTGGAGCTAGCGGCGAATTCGGAGAGCTCTTCGCTGCACTGCGCCGCTCGCAAGCGGCTTCGTTCTTCGCCTTCTGCCGTCCGGCGAGAGCTGAACTCCAGCGGTCAGTTGCAGCTCTGCCCAACAGCGTGTTCTCAGTTCTGCGGGCAAGCACGCCCTCTTGCCTTGGCCCCGAGTGCAAAGTCCCGAGCGAGCACTCGACTCAGTGCAATGCACCCGGAAGGACGCTCTCGCTCGTCTTTCGAGGAGCGATTCCTAACAGCAGAAGCAGCAGAGGCACAAACTGCACGACGAGAGGGGACAACGTAGAACACGTCTCTGTCCTGGCACATTTGCGTGTGCGATACTTCCCTCCGGCTCTTCGGGCCTTGCGAAGCTCTGTGTACTGCGAGCGCTGCTACTCGCAGCTGAGAAGGACCGTGGAGCTAGCGGCGAATTCGGAGAGCTCTTCGCTGCACTGCGCCGCTCGCAAGCGGCTTCGTTCTTCGCCTTCTGCCGTCCGGCGAGAGCTGAACTCGAGCGGTCAGTTGCAGCTCTGCCCAACAGCGTGTTCTCAGTTCTGCGGGCAAGCACGCCCTCTTGCCTTGGCCCCGAGAGCAAAGTCCCGAGCGAGCACTCGACTCAGTGCAATGCACCCGGAAGGACGCTCTCGCTCGTCTTTCGAGGAGCGATTCCTAACAGCAGAAGCAGCAGAGGCACAAACTGCACGACGAGAGGGGACAACGTAGAACACGTCTCTGTCCTGGCACATTTGCGTGTGCGATACTTCCCTCCGGCTCTTCGGGCCTTGCGAAGCTCTGTGTACTGCGAGCGCTGCTACTCGCAGCTGAGAAGGACCGTGGAGCTAGCGGCGAATTCGGAGAGCTCTTCGCTGCACTGCGCCGCTCGCAAGCGGCTTCGTTCTTCGCCTTCTGCCGTCCGGCGAGAGCTGAACTCGAGCGGTCAGTTGCAGCTCTGCCCAACAGCGTGTTCTCAGTTCTGCGGGCAAGCACGCCCTCTTGCCTTGGCCCCGAGAGCAAAGTCCCGAGCGAGCACTCGACTCAGTGCAATGCACCCGGAAGGACGCTCTCGCTCGTCTTTCGAGGAGCGATTCCTAACAGCAGAAGCAGCAGAGGCACAAACTGCACGACGAGAGGGGACAACGTAGAACACGTCTCTGTCCTGGCACATTTGCGTGTGCGATACTTCCCTCCGGCTCTTCGGGCCTTGCGAAGCTCTGTGTACTGCGAGCGCTGCTACTCGCAGCTGAGAAGGACCGTGGAGCTGGCGGCGAATTCGGAGAGCTCTTCGCTGCACTGCGCCGCTCGCAAGCGGCTTCGTTCTTCGCCTTCTGCCGTCCGGCGAGAGCTGAACTCCAGCGGTCAGTTGCAGCTCTGCCCAACAGCGTGTTCTCAGTTCTGCGGGCAAGCACGCCCTCTTGCCTTGGCCCCGAGAGCAAAGTCCCGAGCGAGCACTCGATTCAGTGCAATGCACCCGGAAGGACGCTCTCGCTCGTCTTTCGAGGAGCGATTCCTAACAGCAGAAGCAGCAGAGGCACAAACTGCACGACCAGAAGGGGACAACGTAGAACACGTCTCTGTCCTGGCACATTTGCGTGTGCGATACTTCCCTCCGGCTCTTCGGGCCTTGCGAAGCTCTGTGTACTGCGAGCGCTGCTACTCGCAGCTGAGAAGGACCGTGGAGCTAGCGGCGAATTCGGAGAGCTCTTCGCTGCACTGCGCCGCTCGCAAGCGGCTTCGTTCTTCGCCTTCTGCCGTCCGGCGAGAGCTGAACTCCAGCGGTCAGTTGCAGCTCTGCCCAACAGCGTGTTCTCAGTTCTGCGGGCAAGCACGCCCTCTTGCCTTGGCCCCGAGAGCAAAGTCCCGAGCGAGCACTCGACTCAGTGCAATGCACCCGGAAGGACGCTCTCGCTCGTCTTTCAAGGAGCGATTCCTAACAGCAGAAGCAGCAGAGGCACAAACTGCACGACGAGAGGGGACAACGTAGAACACGTCTCTGTCCTGGCACATTTGCGTGTGCGATACTTCCCTCCGGCTCTTCGGGCCTTGCGAAGCTCTGTGTACTGCGAGCGCTGCTACTCGCAGCTGAGAAGGACCGTGGAGCTAGCGGCGAATTCGGAGAGCTCTTCGCTGCACTGCGCCGCTCGCAAGCGGCTTCGTTCTTCGCCTTCTGCCGTCCGGCGAGAGCTGAACTCCAGCGGTCAGTTGCAGCTCTGCCCAACAGCGTGTTCTCAGTTCTGCGGGCAAGCACGCCCTCTTGCCTTGGCCCCGAGAGCAAAGTCCCGAGCGAGCACTCGACTCAGTGCAATGCACCCGGAAGGACGCTCTCGCTCGTCTTTCAAGGAGCGATTCCTAACAGCAGAAGCAGCAGAGGCACAAACTGCACGACGAGAGGGGACAACGTAGAACACGTCTCTGTCCTGGCACATTTGCGTGTGCCATACTTCCCTCCGGCTCTTCGGGCCTTGCGAAGCTCTGTGTACTGCGAGCGCTGCTACTCGCAGCTGAGAAGGACCGTGGAGCTAGAGGCGAATTCGGAGAGCTCTTCGCTGCACTGCGCCGCTCGCAAGCGGCTTCGTTCTTCGCCTTCTGCCGTCCGGCGAGAGCTGAACTCCAGCGGTCAGTTGCAGCTCTGCCCAACAGCGTGTTCTCAGTTCTGCGGGCAAGCACGCCCTCTTGCCTTGGCCCCGAGAGCAAAGTCCCGAGCGAGCACTCGACTCAGTGCAATGCACCCGGAAGGACGCTCTCGCTCGTCTTTCAAGGAGCGATTCCTAACAGCAGAAGCAGCAGAGGCACAAACTGCACGACGAGAGGGGACAACGTAGAACACGTCTCTGTCCTGGCACATTTGCGTGTGCGATACTTCCCTCCGGCTCTTCGGGCCTTGCGAAGCTCTGTGTACTGCGAGCGCTGCTACTCGCAGCTGAGAAGGACCGTGGAGCTAGCGGCGAATTCGGAGAGCTCTTCGCTGCACTGCGCCGCTCGCAAGCGGCTTCGTTCTTCGCCTTCTGCCGTCCGGCGAGAGCTGAACTCGAGCGGTCAGTTGCAGCTCTGCCCAACAGCGTGTTCTCAGTTCTGCGGGCAAGCACGCCCTCTTGCCTTGGCCCCGAGAGCAAAGTCCCGAGCGAGCACTCGACTCAGTGCAATGCACCCGGAAGGACGCTCTCGCTCGTCTTTCAAGGAGCGATTCCTAACAGCAGAAGCAGCAGAGGCACAAACTGCACGACGAGAGGGGACAACGTAGAACACGTCTCTGTCCTGGCACATTTGCGTGTGCGATACTTCCCTCCGGCTCTTCGGGCCTTGCGAAGCTCTGTGTACTGCGAGCGCTGCTACTCGCAGCTGAGAAGGACCGTGGAGCTAGCGGCGAATTCGGAGAGCTCTTCGCTGCACTGCGCCGCTCGCAAGCGGCTTCGTTCTTCGCCTTCTGCCGTCCGGCGAGAGCTGAACTCGAGCGGTCAGTTGCAGCTCTGCCCAACAGCGTGTTCTCAGTTCTGCGGGCAAGCACGCCCTCTTGCCTTGGCCCCGAGAGCAAAGTCCCGAGCGAGCACTCGACTCAGTGCAATGCACCCGGAAGGACGCTCTCGCTCGTCTTTCAAGGAGCGATTCCTAACAGCAGAAGCAGCAGAGGCACAAACTGCACGACGAGAGGGGACAACGTAGAACACGTCTCTGTCCTGGCACATTTGCGTGTGCGATACTTCCCTCCGGCTCTTCGGGCCTTGCGAAGCTCTGTGTACTGCGAGCGCTGCTACTCGCAGCTGAGAAGGACCGTGGAGCTAGCGGCGAATTCGGAGAGCTCTTCGCTGCACTGCGCCGCTCGCAAGCGGCTTCGTTCTTCGCCTTCTGCCGTCCGGCGAGAGCTGAACTCGAGCGGTCAGTTGCAGCTCTGCCCAACAGCGTGTTCTCAGTTCTGCGGGCAAGCACGCCCTCTTGCCTTGGCCCCGAGAGCAAAGTCCCGAGCGAGCACTCGATTCAGTGCAATGCACCCGGAAGGACGCTCTCGCTCGTCTTTCAAGGAGCGATTCCTAACAGCAGAAGCAGCAGAGGCACAAACTGCACGACCAGAAGGGGACAACGTAGAACACGTCTCTGTCCTGGCACATTTGCGTGTGCGATACTTCCCTCCGGCTCTTCGGGCCTTGCGAAGCTCTGTGTACTGCGAGCGCTGCTACTCGCAGCTGAGAAGGACCGTGGAGCTAGCGGCGAATTCGGAGAGCTCTTCGCTGCACTGCGCCGCTCGCAAGCGGCTTCGTTCTTCGCCTTCTGCCGTCCGGCGAGAGCTGAACTCCAGCGGTCAGTTGCAGCTCTGCCCAACAGCGTGTTCTCAGTTCTGCGGGCAAGCACGCCCTCTTGCCTTGGCCCCGAGAGCAAAGTCCCGAGCGAGCACTCGACTCAGTGCAATGCACCCGGAAGGACGCTCTCGCTCGTCTTTCAAGGAGCGATTCCTAACAGCAGAAGCAGCAGAGGCACAAACTGCACGACGAGAGGGGACAACGTAGAACACGTCTCTGTCCTGGCACATTTGCGTGTGCGATACTTCCCTCCGGCTCTTCGGGCCTTGCGAAGCTCTGTGTACTGCGAGCGCTGCTACTCGCAGCTGAGAAGGACCGTGGAGCTAGCGGCGAATTCGGAGAGCTCTTCGCTGCACTGCGCCGCTCGCAAGCGGCTTCGTTCTTCGCCTTCTGCCGTCCGGCGAGAGCTGAACTCCAGCGGTCAGTTGCAGCTCTGCCCAACAGCGTGTTCTCAGTTCTGCGGGCAAGCACGCCCTCTTGCCTTGGCCCCGAGTGCAAAGTCCCGAGCGAGCACTCGACTCAGTGCAATGCACCCGGAAGGACGCTCTCGCTCGTCTTTCAAGGAGCGATTCCTAACAGCAGAAGCAGCAGAGGCACAAACTGCACGACGAAAGGGGACAACGTAGAACACGTCTCTGTCCTGGCACATTTGCGTGTGCGATACTTCCCTCCGGCTCTTCGGGCCTTGCGAAGCTCTGTGTACTGCGAGCGCTGCTACTCGCAGCTGAGAAGGACCGTGGAGCTAGCGGCGAATTCGGAGAGCTCTTCGCTGCACTGCGCCGCTCGCAAGCGGCTTCGTTCTTCGCCTTCTGCCGTCCGGCGAGAGCTGAACTCCAGCGGTCAGTTGCAGCTCTGCCCAACAGCGTGTTCTCAGTTCTGCGGGCAAGCACGCCCTCTTGCCTTGGCCCCGAGAGCAAAGTCCCGAGCGAGCACTCGACTCAGTGCAATGCACCCGGAAGGACGCTCTCGCTCGTCTTTCAAGGAGCGATTCCTAACAGCAGAAGCAGCAGAGGCACAAACTGCACGACGAGAAGGGACAACGTAGAACACGTCTCTGTCCTGGCACATTTGCGTGTGCGATACTTCCCTCCGGCTCTTCGGGCCTTGCGAAGCTCTGTGTACTGCGAGCGCTGCTACTCGCAGCTGAGAAGGACCGTGGAGCTAGCGGCGAATTCGGAGAGCTCTTCGCTGCACTGCGCCGCTCGCAAGCGGCTTCGTTCTTCGCCTTCTGCCGTCCGGCGAGAGCTGAACTCCAGCGGTCAGTTGCAGCTCTGCCCAACAGCGTGTTCTCAGTTCTGCGGGCAAGCACGCCCTCTTGCCTTGGCCCCGAGAGCAAAGTCCCGAGCGAGCACTCGACTCAGTGCAATGCACCCGGAAGGACGCTCTCGCTCGCCTTTCAAGGAGCGATTCCTAACAGCAGAAGCAGCAGAGGCACAAACTGCACGACGAGAAGGGACAACGTAGAACACGTCTCTGTCCTGGCACATTTGCCTGTGCCATACTTCCCTCCGGCTCTTCGGGCCTTGCGAAGCTCTGTGTACTGCGAGCGCTGCTACTCGCAGCTGAGAAGGACCGTGGAGCTAGCGGCGAATTCGGAGAGCTCTTCGCTGCACTGCGCCGCTCGCAAGCGGCTTCGTTCTTCGCCTTCTGCCGTCCGGCGAGAGCTGAACTCCAGCGGTCAGTTGCAGCTCTGCCCAACAGCGTGTTCTCAGTTCTGCGGGCAAGCACGCCCTCTTGCCTTGGCCCCGAGTGCAAAGTCCCGAGCGAGCACTCGACTCAGTGCAATGCACCAGGAAGGACGCTCTCGCTCGTCTTTCGAGGAGCGATTCCTAACAGCAGAAGCAGCAGAGGCACAAACTGCACGACGAGAGGGGACAACGTAGAACACGTCTCTGTCCTGGCACATTTGCGTGTGCGATACTTCCCTCCGGCTCTTCGGGCCTTGCGAAGCTCTGTGTACTGCGAGCGCTGCTACTCGCAGCTGAGAAGGACCGTGGAGCTAGCGGCGAATTCGGAGAGCTCTTCGCTGCACTGCGCCGCTCGCAAGCGGCTTCGTTCTTCGCCTTCTGCCGTCCGGCGAGAGCTGAACTCGAGCGGTCAGTTGCAGCTCTGCCCAACAGCGTGTTCTCAGTTCTGCGGGCAAGCACGCCCTCTTGCCTTGGCCCCGAGAGCAAAGTCCCGAGCGAGCACTCGACTCAGTGCAATGCACCCGGAAGGACGCTCTCGCTCGTCTTTCGAGGACCGATTCCTAACAGCAGAAGCAGCAGAGGCACAAACTGCACGACGAGAGGGGACAACGTAGAACACGTCTCTGTCCTGGCACATTTGCGTGTGCGATACTTCCCTCCGGCTCTTCGGGCCTTGCGAAGCTCTGTGTACTGCGAGCGCTGCTACTCGCAGCTGAGAAGGACCGTGGAGCTAGCGGCGAATTCGGAGAGCTCTTCGCTGCACTGCGCCGCTCGCAAGCGGCTTCGTTCTTCGCCTTCTGCCGTCCGGCGAGAGCTGAACTCGAGCGGTCAGTTGCAGCTCTGCCCAACAGCGTGTTCTCAGTTCTGCGGGCAAGCACGCCCTCTTGCCTTGGCCCCGAGAGCAAAGTCCCGAGCGAGCACTCGATTCAGTGCAATGCACCCGGAAGGACGCTCTCGCTCGTCTTTCGAGGAGCGATTCCTAACAGCAGAAGCAGCAGAGGCACAAACTGCACGACGAGAAGGGACAACGTAGAACACGTCTCTGTCCTGGCACATTTGCGTGTGCGATACTTCCCTCCGGGTCTTCGGGCCTTGCGAAGCTCTGTGTACTGCGAGCGCTGCTACTCGCAGCTGAGAAGGACCGTGGAGCTAGCGGCGAATTCGGAGAGCTCTTCGCTGCACTGCGCCGCTCGCAAGCGGCTTCGTTCTTCGCCTTCTGCCGTCCGGCGAGAGCTGAACTCCAGCGGTCAGTTGCAGCTCTGCCCAACAGCGTGTTCTCAGTTCTGCGGGCAAGCACGCCCTCTTGCCTTGGCCCCGAGTGCAAAGTCCCGAGCGAGCACTCGACTCAGTGCAATGCACCCGGAAGGACGCTCTCGCTCGTCTTTCGAGGAGCGATTCCTAACAGCAGAAGCAGCAGAGGCACAAACTGCACGACGAGAGGGGACAACGTAGAACACGTCTCTGTCCTGGCACATTTGCGTGTGCGATACTTCCCTCCGGCTCTTCGGGCCTTGCGAAGCTCTGTGTACTGCGAGCGCTGCTACTCGCAGCTGAGAAGGACCGTGGAGCTAGCGGCGAATTCGGAGAGCTCTTCGCTGCACTGCGCCGCTCGCAAGCGGCTTCGTTCTTCGCCTTCTGCCGTCCGGCGAGAGCTGAACTCGAGCGGTCAGTTGCAGCTCTGCCCAACAGCGTGTTCTCAGTTCTGCGGGCAAGCACGCCCTCTTGCCTTGGCCCCGAGAGCAAAGTCCCGAGCGAGCACTCGACTCAGTGCAATGCACCCGGAAGGACGCTCTCGCTCGTCTTTCGAGGAGCGATTCCTAACAGCAGAAGCAGCAGAGGCACAAACTGCACGACGAGAGGGGACAACGTAGAACACGTCTCTGTCCTGGCACATTTGCGTGTGCGATACTTCCCTCCGGCTCTTCGGGCCTTGCGAAGCTCTGTGTACTGCGAGCGCTGCTACTCGCAGCTGAGAAGGACCGTGGAGCTAGCGGCGAATTCGGAGAGCTCTTCGCTGCACTGCGCCGCTCGCAAGCGGCTTCGTTCTTCGCCTTCTGCCGTCCGGCGAGAGCTGAACTCGAGCGGTCAGTTGCAGCTCTGCCCAACAGCGTGTTCTCAGTTCTGCGGGCAAGCACGCCCTCTTGCCTTGGCCCCGAGAGCAAAGTCCCGAGCGAGCACTCGACTCAGTGCAATGCACCCGGAAGGACGCTCTCGCTCGTCTTTCGAGGAGCGATTCCTAACAGCAGAAGCAGCAGAGGCACAAACTGCACGACGAGAGGGGACAACGTAGAACACGTCTCTGTCCTGGCACATTTGCGTGTGCGATACTTCCCTCCGGCTCTTCGGGCCTTGCGAAGCTCTGTGTACTGCGAGCGCTGCTACTCGCAGCTGAGAAGGACCGTGGAGCTGGCGGCGAATTCGGAGAGCTCTTCGCTGCACTGCGCCGCTCGCAAGCGGCTTCGTTCTTCGCCTTCTGCCGTCCGGCGAGAGCTGAACTCCAGCGGTCAGTTGCAGCTCTGCCCAACAGCGTGTTCTCAGTTCTGCGGGCAAGCACGCCCTCTTGCCTTGGCCCCGAGAGCAAAGTCCCGAGCGAGCACTCGATTCAGTGCAATGCACCCGGAAGGACGCTCTCGCTCGTCTTTCGAGGAGCGATTCCTAACAGCAGAAGCAGCAGAGGCACAAACTGCACGACCAGAAGGGGACAACGTAGAACACGTCTCTGTCCTGGCACATTTGCGTGTGCGATACTTCCCTCCGGCTCTTCGGGCCTTGCGAAGCTCTGTGTACTGCGAGCGCTGCTACTCGCAGCTGAGAAGGACCGTGGAGCTAGCGGCGAATTCGGAGAGCTCTTCGCTGCACTGCGCCGCTCGCAAGCGGCTTCGTTCTTCGCCTTCTGCCGTCCGGCGAGAGCTGAACTCCAGCGGTCAGTTGCAGCTCTGCCCAACAGCGTGTTCTCAGTTCTGCGGGCAAGCACGCCCTCTTGCCTTGGCCCCGAGAGCAAAGTCCCGAGCGAGCACTCGACTCAGTGCAATGCACCCGGAAGGACGCTCTCGCTCGTCTTTCAAGGAGCGATTCCTAACAGCAGAAGCAGCAGAGGCACAAACTGCACGACGAGAGGGGACAACGTAGAACACGTCTCTGTCCTGGCACATTTGCGTGTGCGATACTTCCCTCCGGCTCTTCGGGCCTTGCGAAGCTCTGTGTACTGCGAGCGCTGCTACTCGCAGCTGAGAAGGACCGTGGAGCTAGCGGCGAATTCGGAGAGCTCTTCGCTGCACTGCGCCGCTCGCAAGCGGCTTCGTTCTTCGCCTTCTGCCGTCCGGCGAGAGCTGAACTCCAGCGGTCAGTTGCAGCTCTGCCCAACAGCGTGTTCTCAGTTCTGCGGGCAAGCACGCCCTCTTGCCTTGGCCCCGAGAGCAAAGTCCCGAGCGAGCACTCGACTCAGTGCAATGCACCCGGAAGGACGCTCTCGCTCGTCTTTCAAGGAGCGATTCCTAACAGCAGAAGCAGCAGAGGCACAAACTGCACGACGAGAGGGGACAACGTAGAACACGTCTCTGTCCTGGCACATTTGCGTGTGCCATACTTCCCTCCGGCTCTTCGGGCCTTGCGAAGCTCTGTGTACTGCGAGCGCTGCTACTCGCAGCTGAGAAGGACCGTGGAGCTAGAGGCGAATTCGGAGAGCTCTTCGCTGCACTGCGCCGCTCGCAAGCGGCTTCGTTCTTCGCCTTCTGCCGTCCGGCGAGAGCTGAACTCCAGCGGTCAGTTGCAGCTCTGCCCAACAGCGTGTTCTCAGTTCTGCGGGCAAGCACGCCCTCTTGCCTTGGCCCCGAGAGCAAAGTCCCGAGCGAGCACTCGACTCAGTGCAATGCACCCGGAAGGACGCTCTCGCTCGTCTTTCAAGGAGCGATTCCTAACAGCAGAAGCAGCAGAGGCACAAACTGCACGACGAGAGGGGACAACGTAGAACACGTCTCTGTCCTGGCACATTTGCCTGTGCCATACTTCCCTCCGGCTCTTCGGGCCTTGCGAAGCTCTGTGTACTGCGAGCGCTGCTACTCGCAGCTGAGAAGGACCGTGGAGCTAGCGGCGAATTCGGAGAGCTCTTCGCTGCACTGCGCCGCTCGCAAGCGGCTTCGTTCTTCGCCTTCTGCCGTCCGGCGAGAGCTGAACTCCAGCGGTCAGTTGCAGCTCTGCCCAACAGCGTGTTCTCAGTTCTGCGGGCAAGCACGCCCTCTTGCCTTGGCCCCGAGAGCAAAGTCCCGAGCGAGCACTCGACTCAGTGCAATGCACCCGGAAGGACGCTCTCGCTCGTCTTTCAAGGAGCGATTCCTAACAGCAGAAGCAGCAGAGGCACAAACTGCACGACGAGAGGGGACAACGTAGAACACGTCTCTGTCCTGGCACATTTGCGTGTGCGATACTTCCCTCCGGCTCTTCGGGCCTTGCGAAGCTCTGTGTACTGCGAGCGCTGCTACTCGCAGCTGAGAAGGACCGTGGAGCTAGCGGCGAATTCGGAGAGCTCTTCGCTGCACTGCGCCGCTCGCAAGCGGCTTCGTTCTTCGCCTTCTGCCGTCCGGCGAGAGCTGAACTCGAGCGGTCAGTTGCAGCTCTGCCCAACAGCGTGTTCTCAGTTCTGCGGGCAAGCACGCCCTCTTGCCTTGGCCCCGAGTGCAAAGTCCCGAGCGAGCACTCGACTCAGTGCAATGCACCCGGAAGGACGCTCTCGCTCGTCTTTCAAGGAGCGATTCCTAACAGCAGAAGCAGCAGAGGCACAAACTGCACGACGAGAAGGGACAACGTAGAACACGTCTCTGTCCTGGCACATTTGCGTGTGCGATACTTCCCTCCGGCTCTTCGGGCCTTGCGAAGCTCTGTGTACTGCGAGCGCTGCTACTCGCAGCTGAGAAGGACCGTGGAGCTAGCGGCGAATTCGGAGAGCTCTTCGCTGCACTGCGCCGCTCGCAAGCGGCTTCGTTCTTCGCCTTCTGCCGTCCGGCGAGAGCTGAACTCGAGCGGTCAGTTGCAGCTCTGCCCAACAGCGTGTTCTCAGTTCTGCGGGCAAGCACGCCCTCTTGCCTTGGCCCCGAGAGCAAAGTCCCGAGCGAGCACTCGACTCAGTGCAATGCACCCGGAAGGACGCTCTCGCTCGCCTTTCAAGGAGCGATTCCTAACAGCAGAAGCAGCAGAGGCACAAACTGCACGACGAGAGGGGACAACGTAGAACACGTCTCTGTCCTGGCACATTTGCGTGTGCGATACTTCCCTCCGGCTCTTCGGGCCTTGCGAAGCTCTGTGTACTGCGAGCGCTGCTACTCGCAGCTGAGAAGGACCGTGGAGCTAGCGGCGAATTCGGAGAGCTCTTCGCTGCACTGCGCCGCTCGCAAGCGGCTTCGTTCTTCGCCTTCTGCCGTCCGGCGAGAGCTGAACTCCAGCGGTCAGTTGCAGCTCTGCCCAACAGCGTGTTCTCAGTTCTGCGGGCAAGCACGCCCTCTTGCCTTGGCCCCGAGAGCAAAGTCCCGAGCGAGCACTCGACTCAGTGCAATGCACCCGGAAGGACGCTCTCGCTCGTCTTTCAAGGAGCGATTCCTAACAGCAGAAGCAGCAGAGGCACAAACTGCACGACGAGAAGGGACAACGTAGAACACGTCTCTGTCCTGGCACATTTGCGTGTGCGATACTTCCCTCCGGCTCTTCGGGCCTTGCGAAGCTCTGTGTACTGCGAGCGCTGCTACTCGCAGCTGAGAAGGACCGTGGAGCTAGCGGCGAATTCGGAGAGCTCTTCGCTGCACTGCGCCGCTCGCAAGCGGCTTCGTTCTTCGCCTTCTGCCGTCCGGCGAGAGCTGAACTCGAGCGGTCAGTTGCAGCTCTGCCCAACAGCGTGTTCTCAGTTCTGCGGGCAAGCACGCCCTCTTGCCTTGGCCCCGAGAGCAAAGTCCCGAGCGAGCACTCGACTCAGTGCAATGCACCCGGAAGGACGCTCTCGCTCGCCTTTCAAGGAGCGATTCCTAACAGCAGAAGCAGCAGAGGCACAAACTGCACGACGAGAGGGGACAACGTAGAACACGTCTCTGTCCTGGCACATTTGCGTGTGCGATACTTCCCTCCGGCTCTTCGGGCCTTGCGAAGCTCTGTGTACTGCGAGCGCTGCTACTCGCAGCTGAGAAGGACCGTGGAGCTAGCGGCGAATTCGGAGAGCTCTTCGCTGCACTGCGCCGCTCGCAAGCGGCTTCGTTCTTCGCCTTCTGCCGTCCGGCGAGAGCTGAACTCCAGCGGTCAGTTGCAGCTCTGCCCAACAGCGTGTTCTCAGTTCTGCGGGCAAGCACGCCCTCTTGCCTTGGCCCCGAGAGCAAAGTCCCGAGCGAGCACTCGACTCAGTGCAATGCACCCGGAAGGACGCTCTCGCTCGTCTTTCAAGGAGCGATTCCTAACAGCAGAAGCAGCAGAGGCACAAACTGCACGACGAGAAGGGACAACGTAGAACACGTCTCTGTCCTGGCACATTTGCGTGTGCGATACTTCCCTCCGGCTCTTCGGGCCTTGCGAAGCTCTGTGTACTGCGAGCGCTGCTACTCGCAGCTGAGAAGGACCGTGGAGCTAGCGGCGAATTCGGAGAGCTCTTCGCTGCACTGCGCCGCTCGCAAGCGGCTTCGTTCTTCGCCTTCTGCCGTCCGGCGAGAGCTGAACTCCAGCGGTCAGTTGCAGCTCTGCCCAACAGCGTGTTCTCAGTTCTGCGGGCAAGCACGCCCTCTTGCCTTGGCCCCGAGTGCAAAGTCCCGAGCGAGCACTCGACTCAGTGCAATGCACCCGGAAGGACGCTCTCGCTCGTCTTTCGAGGAGCGATTCCTAACAGCAGAAGCAGCAGAGGCACAAACTGCACGACGAGAGGGGACAACGTAGAACACGTCTCTGTCCTGGCACATTTGCGTGTGCGATACTTCCCTCCGGCTCTTCGGGCCTTGCGAAGCTCTGTGTACTGCGAGCGCTGTTACTCGCAGCTGAGAAGGACCGTGGAGCTAGCGGCGAATTCGGAGAGCTCTTCGCTGCACTGCGCCGCTCGCAAGCGGCTTCGTTCTTCGCCTTCTGCCGTCCGGCGAGAGCTGAACTCGAGCGGTCAGTTGCAGCTCTGCCCAACAGCGTGTTCTCAGTTCTGCGGGCAAGCACGCCCTCTTGCCTTGGCCCCGAGTGCAAAGTCCCGAGCGAGCACTCGACTCAGTGCAATGCACCCGGAAGGACGCTCTCGCTCGTCTTTCAAGGAGCGATTCCTAACAGCAGAAGCAGCAGAGGCACAAACTGCACGACGAGAGGGGACAACGTAGAACACGTCTCTGTCCTGGCACATTTGCGTGTGCGATACTTCCCTCCGGCTCTTCGGGCCTTGCGAAGCTCTGTGTACTGCGAGCGCTGCTACTCGCAGCTGAGAAGGACCGTGGAGCTAGCGGCGAATTTGGAGAGCTCTTCGCTGCACTGCGCCGCTCGCAAGCGGCTTCGTTCTTCGCCTTCTGCCGTCCGGCGAGAGCTGAACTCCAGCGGTCAGTTGCAGCTCTGCCCAACAGCGTGTTCTCAGTTCTGCGGGCAAGCACGCCCTCTTGCCTTGGCCCCGAGTGCAAAGTCCCGAGCGAGCACTCGACTCAGTGCAATGCACCCGGAAGGACGCTCTCGCTCGTCTTTCAAGGAACGATTCCTAACAGCAGAAGCAGCAGAGGCACAAACTGCACGACGAGAGGGGACAACGTAGAACACGTCTCTGTCCTGGCACATTTGCGTGTGCGATACTTCCCTCCGGCTCTTCGGGCCTTGCGAAGCTCTGTGTACTGCGAGCGCTGCTACTCGCAGCTGAGAAGGACCGTGGAGCTAGCGGCGAATTCGGAGAACTCTTCGCTGCACTGCGCCGCTCGCAAGCGGCTTCGTTCTTCGCCTTCTGCCGTCCGGCGAGAGCTGAACTCCAGCGGTCAGTTGCAGCTCTGCCCAACAGCGTGTTCTCAGTTCTGCGGGCAAGCACGCCCTCTTGCCTTGGCCCCGAGTGCAAAGTCCCGAGCGAGCACTCGACTCAGTGCAATGCACCCGGAAGGACGCTCTCGCTCGTCTTTCAAGGAGCGATTCCTAACAGCAGAAGCAGCAGAGGCACAAACTGCACGACGAGAAGGGACAACGTAGAACACGTCTCTGTCCTGGCACATTTGCCTGTGCCATACTTCCCTCCGGCTCTTCGGGCCTTGCGAAGCTCTGTGTACTGCGAGCGCTGCTACTCGCAGCTGAGAAGGACCGTGGAGCTAGCGGCGAATTCGGAGAGCTCTTCGCTGCACTGCGCCGCTCGCAAGCGGCTTCGTTCTTCGCCTTCTGCCGTCCGGCGAGAGCTGAACTCGAGCGGTCAGTTGCAGCTCTGCCCAACAGCGTGTTCTCAGTTCTGCGGGCAAGCACGCCCTCTTGCCTTGGCCCCGAGAGCAAAGTCCCGAGCGAGCACTCGACTCAGTGCAATGCACCCGGAAGGACGCTCTCGCTCGCCTTTCAAGGAGCGATTCCTAACAGCAGAAGCAGCAGAGGCACAAACTGCACGACGAGAGGGGACAACGTAGAACACGTCTCTGTCCTGGCACATTTGCGTGTGCGATACTTCCCTCCGGCTCTTCGGGCCTTGCGAAGCTCTGTGTACTGCGAGCGCTGCTACTCGCAGCTGAGAAGGACCGTGGAGCTAGCGGCGAATTCGGAGAGCTCTTCGCTGCACTGCGCCGCTCGCAAGCGGCTTCGTTCTTCGCCTTCTGCCGTCCGGCGAGAGCTGAACTCCAGCGGTCAGTTGCAGCTCTGCCCAACAGCGTGTTCTCAGTTCTGCGGGCAAGCACGCCCTCTTGCCTTGGCCCCGAGAGCAAAGTCCCGAGCGAGCACTCGACTCAGTGCAATGCACCCGGAAGGACGCTCTCGCTCGCCTTTCAAGGAGCGATTCCTAACAGCAGAAGCAGCAGAGGCACAAACTGCACGACGAGAGGGGACAACGTAGAACACGTCTCTGTCCTGGCACATTTGCGTGTGCGATACTTCCCTCCGGCTCTTCGGGCCTTGCGAAGCTCTGTGTACTGCGAGCGCTGCTACTCGCAGCTGAGAAGGACCGTGGAGCTAGCGGCGAATTCGGAGAGCTCTTCGCTGCACTGCGCCGCTCGCAAGCGGCTTCGTTCTTCGCCTTCTGCCGTCCGGCGAGAGCTGAACTCGAGCGGTCAGTTGCAGCTCTGCCCAACAGCGTGTTCTCAGTTCTGCGGGCAAGCACGCCCTCTTGCCTTGGCCCCGAGAGCAAAGTCCCGAGCGAGCACTCGACTCAGTGCAATGCACCCGGAAGGACGCTCTCGCTCGTCTTTCAAGGAGCGATTCCTAACAGCAGAAGCAGCAGAGGCACAAACTGCACGACGAGAGGGGACAACGTAGAACACGTCTCTGTCCTGGCACATTTGCGTGTGCGATACTTCCCTCCGGCTCTTCGGGCCTTGCGAAGCTCTGTGTACTGCGAGCGCTGCTACTCGCAGCTGAGAAGGACCGTGGAGCTAGCGGCGAATTCGGAGAGCTCTTCGCTGCACTGCGCCGCTCGCAAGCGGCTTCGTTCTTCGCCTTCTGCCGTCCGGCGAGAGCTGAACTCCAGCGGTCAGTTGCAGCTCTGCCCAACAGCGTGTTCTCAGTTCTGCGGGCAAGCACGCCCTCTTGCCTTGGCCCCGAGTGCAAAGTCCCGAGCGAGCACTCGACTCAGTGCAATGCACCCGGAAGGACGCTCTCGCTCGTCTTTCGAGGAGCGATTCCTAACAGCAGAAGCAGCAGAGGCACAAACTGCACGACGAGAGGGGACAACGTAGAACACGTCTCTGTCCTGGCACATTTGCGTGTGCGATACTTCCCTCCGGCTCTTCGGGCCTTGCGAAGCTCTGTGTACTGCGAGCGCTGTTACTCGCAGCTGAGAAGGACCGTGGAGCTAGCGGCGAATTCGGAGAGCTCTTCGCTGCACTGCGCCGCTCGCAAGCGGCTTCGTTCTTCGCCTTCTGCCGTCCGGCGAGAGCTGAACTCCAGCGGTCAGTTGCAGCTCTGCCCAACAGCGTGTTCTCAGTTCTGCGGGCAAGCACGCCCTCTTGCCTTGGCCCCGAGAGCAAAGTCCCGAGCGAGCACTCGACTCAGTGCAATGCACCCGGAAGGACGCTCTCGCTCGTCTTTCAAGGAGCGATTCCTAACAGCAGAAGCAGCAGAGGCACAAACTGCACGACGAGAGGGGACAACGTAGAACACGTCTCTGTCCTGGCACATTTGCGTGTGCGATACTTCCCTCCGGCTCTTCGGGCCTTGCGAAGCTCTGTGTACTGCGAGCGCTGCTACTCGCAGCTGAGAAGGACCGTGGAGCTAGCGGCGAATTCGGAGAACTCTTCGCTGCACTGCGCCGCTCGCAAGCGGCTTCGTTCTTCGCCTTCTGCCGTCCGGCGAGAGCTGAACTCCAGCGGTCAGTTGCAGCTCTGCCCAACAGCGTGTTCTCAGTTCTGCGGGCAAGCACGCCCTCTTGCCTTGGCCCCGAGAGCAAAGTCCCGAGCGAGCACTCGACTCAGTGCAATGCACCCGGAAGGACGCTCTCGCTCGTCTTTCAAGGAGCGATTCCTAACAGCAGAAGCAGCAGAGGCACAAACTGCACGACGAGAAGGGACAACGTAGAACACGTCTCTGTCCTGGCACATTTGCGTGTGCGATACTTCCCTCCGGGTCTTCGGGCCTTGCGAAGCTCTGTGTACTGCGAGCGCTGCTACTCGCAGCTGAGAAGGACCGTGGAGCTAGCGGCGAATTCGGAGAGCTCTTCGCTGCACTGCGCCGCTCGCAAGCGGCTTCGTTCTTCGCCTTCTGCCGTCCGGCGAGAGCTGAACTCCAGCGGTCAGTTGCAGCTCTGCCCAACAGCGTGTTCTCAGTTCTGCGGGCAAGCACGCCCTCTTGCCTTGGCCCCGAGTGCAAAGTCCCGAGCGAGCACTCGACTCAGTGCAATGCACCCGGAAGGACGCTCTCGCTCGTCTTTCAAGGAGCGATTCCTAACAGCAGAAGCAGCAGAGGCACAAACTGCACGACGAGAAGGGACAACGTAGAACACGTCTCTGTCCTGGCACATTTGCGTGTGCGATACTTCCCTCCGGCTCTTCGGGCCTTGCGAAGCTCTGTGTACTGCGAGCGCTGCTACTCGCAGCTGAGAAGGACCGTGGAGCTAGCGGCGAATTCGGAGAGCTCTTCGCTGCACTGCGCCGCTCGCAAGCGGCTTCGTTCTTCGCCTTCTGCCGTCCGGCGAGAGCTGAACTCCAGCGGTCAGTTGCAGCTCTGCCCAACAGCGTGTTCTCAGTTCTGCGGGCAAGCACGCCCTCTTGCCTTGGCCCCGAGAGCAAAGTCCCGAGCGAGCACTCGACTCAGTGCAATGCACCCGGAAGGACGCTCTCGCTCGTCTTTCAAGGAGCGATTCCTAACAGCAGAAGCAGCAGAGGCACAAACTGCACGACGAGAGGGGACAACGTAGAACACGTCTCTGTCCTGGCACATTTGCGTGTGCGATACTTCCCTCCGGGTCTTCGGGCCTTGCGAAGCTCTGTGTACTGCGAGCGCTGCTACTCGCAGCTGAGAAGGACCGTGGAGCTAGCGGCGAATTCGGAGAGCTCTTCGCTGCACTGCGCCGCTCGCAAGCGGCTTCGTTCTTCGCCTTCTGCCGTCCGGCGAGAGCTGAACTCCAGCGGTCAGTTGCAGCTCTGCCCAACAGCGTGTTCTCAGTTCTGCGGGCAAGCACGCCCTCTTGCCTTGGCCCCGAGTGCAAAGTCCCGAGCGAGCACTCGACTCAGTGCAATGCACCCGGAAGGACGCTCTCGCTCGTCTTTCAAGGAGCGATTCCTAACAGCAGAAGCAGCAGAGGCACAAACTGCACGACGAGAAGGGACAACGTAGAACACGTCTCTGTCCTGGCACATTTTCGTGTGCGATACTTCCCTCCGGGTCTTCGGGCCTTGCGAAGCTCTGTGTACTGCGAGCGCTGCTACTCGCAGCTGAGAAGGACCGTGGAGCTAGCGGCGAATTCGGAGAGCTCTTCGCTGCACTGCGCCGCTCGCAAGCGGCTTCGTTCTTCGCCTTCTGCCGTCCGGCGAGAGCTGAACTCCAGCGGTCAGTTGCAGCTCTGCCCAACAGCGTGTTCTCAGTTCTGCGGGCAAGCACGCCCTCTTGCCTTGGCCCCGAGTGCAAAGTCCCGAGCGAGCACTCGACTCAGTGCAATGCACCCGGAAGGACGCTCTCGCTCGTCTTTCAAGGAGCGATTCCTAACAGCAGAAGCAGCAGAGGCACAAACTGCACGACGAGAAGGGACAACGTAGAACACGTCTCTGTCCTGGCACATTTGCGTGTGCGATACTTCCCTCCGGCTCTTCGGGCCTTGCGAAGCTCTGTGTACTGCGAGCGCTGCTACTCGCAGCTGAGAAGGACCGTGGAGCTAGCGGCGAATTCGGAGAGCTCTTCGCTGCACTGCGCCGCTCGCAAGCGGCTTCGTTCTTCGCCTTCTGCCGTCCGGCGAGAGCTGAACTCGAGCGGTCAGTTGCAGCTCTGCCCAACAGCGTGTTCTCAGTTCTGCGGGCAAGCACGCCGTCTTGCCTTGGCCCCGAGAGCAAAGTCCCGAGCGAGCACTCGACTCAGTGCAATGCACCCGGAAGGACGCTCTCGCTCGTCTTTCAAGGAGCGATTCCTAACAGCAGAAGCAGCAGAGGCACAAACTGCACGACGAGAAGGGACAACGTAGAACACGTCTCTGTCCTGGCACATTTGCGTGTGCGATACTTCCCTCCGGCTCTTCGGGCCTTGCGAAGCTCTGTGTACTGCGAGCGCTGCTACTCGCAGCTGAGAAGGACCGTGGAGCTAGCGGCGAATTCGGAGAGCTCTTCGCTGCACTGCGCCGCTCGCAAGCGGCTTCGTTCTTCGCCTTCTGCCGTCCGGCGAGAGCTGAACTCCAGCGGTCAGTTGCAGCTCTGCCCAACAGCGTGTTCTCAGTTCTGCGGGCAAGCACGCCCTCTTGCCTTGGCCCCGAGAGCAAAGTCCCGAGCGAGCACTCGACTCAGTGCAATGCACCCGGAAGGACGCTCTCGCTCGTCTTTCAAGGAGCGATTCCTAACAGCAGAAGCAGCAGAGGCACAAACTGCACGACGAGAGGGGACAACGTAGAACACGTCTCTGTCCTGGCACATTTGCGTGTGCGATACTTCCCTCCGGCTCTTCGGGCCTTGCGAAGCTCTGTGTACTGCGAGCGCTGCTACTCGCAGCTGAGAAGGACCGTGGAGCTAGCGGCGAATTCGGAGAGCTCTTCGCTGCACTGCGCCGCTCGCAAGCGGCTTCGTTCTTCGCCTTCTGCCGTCCGGCGAGAGCTGAACTCCAGCGGTCAGTTGCAGCTCTGCCCAACAGCGTGTTCTCAGTTCTGCGGGCAAGCACGCCCTCTTGCCTTGGCCCCGAGAGCAAAGTCCCGAGCGAGCACTCGACTCAGTGCAATGCACCCGGAAGGACGCTCTCGCTCGCCTTTCAAGGAGCGATTCCTAACAGCAGAAGCAGCAGAGGCACAAACTGCACGACGAGAGGGGACAACGTAGAACACGTCTCTGTCCTGGCACATTTGCGTGTGCGATACTTCCCTCCGGCTCTTCGGGCCTTGCGAAGCTCTGTGTACTGCGAGCGCTGCTACTCGCAGCTGAGAAGGACCGTGGAGCTAGCGGCGAATTCGGAGAGCTCTTCGCTGCACTGCGCCGCTCGCAAGCGGCTTCGTTCTTCGCCTTCTGCCGTCCGGCGAGAGCTGAACTCGAGCGGTCAGTTGCAGCTCTGCCCAACAGCGTGTTCTCAGTTCTGCGGGCAAGCACGCCCTCTTGCCTTGGCCCCGAGAGCAAAGTCCCGAGCGAGCACTCGACTCAGTGCAATGCACCCGGAAGGACGCTCTCGCTCGCCTTTCAAGGAGCGATTCCTAACAGCAGAAGCAGCAGAGGCACAAACTGCACGACGAGAGGGGACAACGTAGAACACGTCTCTGTCCTGGCACATTTGCGTGTGCGATACTTCCCTCCGGCTCTTCGGGCCTTGCGAAGCTCTGTGTACTGCGAGCGCTGCTACTCGCAGCTGAGAAGGACCGTGGAGCTAGCGGCGAATTCGGAGAGCTCTTCGCTGCACTGCGCCGCTCGCAAGCGGCTTCGTTCTTCGCCTTCTGCCGTCCGGCGAGAGCTGAACTCGAGCGGTCAGTTGCAGCTCTGCCCAACAGCGTGTTCTCAGTTCTGCGGGCAAGCACGCCCTCTTGCCTTGGCCCCGAGAGCAAAGTCCCGAGCGAGCACTCGACTCAGTGCAATGCACCCGGAAGGACGCTCTCGCTCGCCTTTCAAGGAGCGATTCCTAACAGCAGAAGCAGCAGAGGCACAAACTGCACGACGAGAGGGGACAACGTAGAACACGTCTCTGTCCTGGCACATTTGCGTGTGCGATACTTCCCTCCGGCTCTTCGGGCCTTGCGAAGCTCTGTGTACTGCGAGCGCTGCTACTCGCAGCTGAGAAGGACCGTGGAGCTAGCGGCGAATTCGGAGAGCTCTTCGCTGCACTGCGCCGCTCGCAAGCGGCA